>NW_006921669.1:9746993-9747548 GCF_000298275.1 Orycteropus afer afer
ACATGTAATGGGAACACGTATGTTTGGAACACGTATATATAAAATACTTGACTCTTGGGTAGTAGCACTTGCTTTCCTCTGTGCTGGTGGCTACCTTGGTACTCTGAGCATTCAGAGGTCAGCTTGATTTCTGACCTCTAATTCTGACCTTGGTTTCTAAGTGTCATAGACAGGACTGAAAGATAAAGTTGGTTTAGTGAATTTCACCCTACAAAAGGAAGCTCTGTTTTGGCCATTTAACAAATTATAGAAGAAAGGCCAGATTATTGAGGGGGAGGGGCACAATTTTGACAAAATGGTGTTACAAGCATTAATTACTTATAGACTTCTATATATCTTTTCTGCTGTAATAAAAGCTTGATTTGTGAACTAAAAAGCTCTTCAAGAAAACTCATAAATATGCTAGTAGGGGACATCAAGCTCAATTGGTATAAATACTATACAAAACATTGTTCCACCTCCTACTTTGGTGAGTAGCGACTGGGATCTTGAAAGCTAGCAAGCTGCCATCTAGATGCAACGATGGATCTCTCCTCATCAAGCGCAAAGAAGAAA
>NW_006921669.1:9749055-9751887 GCF_000298275.1 Orycteropus afer afer
AGCAGTGCAGTTGAAGGCTACCCCATAGCCTGGGTCTAGAACTGCCAGGACGTGAGAGAAAAGTCTGTGCCAAACAGGTATAGACGTTTGTTAATTGATGCCAAATAATAGAAACTGCTGATTCTGCAGTGTCCATGAAATTGGTAGAGAAAAGCCAGGGCCAATATTTGAAGATTGTTATGTGCTATGTTAAGAATGTTGGACTCCAAACTAAAAGTGGTAGAGAACTGCAGAGGCATTTTAGGCAGTGGAATGAAGGATGGTGAGGAGGGGCAGGACAGAAATGTTTTCCGGTTTTAAATAGACCGTTTTGCCAGCTGGGTGACAAGGAACAAAAGGGTTATGAGATTGAAGGCAGGGAGACGATTTTAGAAGTTTTTACATTAATTAGGAAAGAATTCATAAATGCCTTAACTCAGGCATAAATGGGAGAGGACTGTCGGAAAAATAAAACAGAAAACCAAGAGTGTAAAAAATATTAAGAGGTCAACTTCCTCAGATCTTACCCTTAATCTTTGACATTTATTTGCCCTTGAAAGTATTAAATCTATCACAATTTTTATAAATAATATCCAAGGGTTTATAATCAGAGTAATTAGTATAATATTCATTTAAAATTGGCAGGTATATTTATTCCTTATGTTTTTTATCCAGAAATATGTTTTATTCTAGCTTTTAAAAAATCACAAATGATATACTATCGAGAATGATACAGATCCTTATATCAGGAAGCAAGGTTATGTGAATTATTTCAGGAAATGTGTATTTATCTAGGATCGAATGTAATAGTCAATGGTAGCCAGTAAAAGCTAATTTAAGCCCCAGTTTGCTTTTAATTATAAAGAAAGACGAGTAAATAAAAACACAACCTAATGCTATTTCAAGTGGCTTGCCTGAAAAGCCCAGATTGCCTTTGAGATATGACTAGTTGACCAATTGTGTAACTGTGCCTTTAAATCAGCATTTTTGAAGAACTGTCTTTTAAACATCAGAGCTTTTACCTTCAGTTTGTTAGATGAACTTGATAATTTTAGCCCATGTTTTTACATTGTATTCTGTTTTATTTATCTTGAATATTATATCAGAATTTATTATTTATGACAAGTTGACATTTTCCACAAACACACCAATTTTCCTTTTATAAAATAAGAACATTTTTTCCCTTACAAATTTTGACATTTTCTGGAAAATATCAAACTATTTTAAAATTACTCTATCCATATACACTTAATGCAACATTTTTCGTCAAATTATAAAATTTCAAAATATGAGCACTGTTATCAGTTCATGAAAATATGCTATTGTTTCTGTTGTTAGGTCCCTTGGAGTTGGTTAGGACTCACAGCAGTCCTGTGCACAGTAGACTGAAATGCTACCAGGTCCTGTGCTGGCCTCACAGTTGTTGCTGTGTTTGAGCCTATTGTTGCAGTCACTGTGTCAGTCCATCTTACTGTCTCCCACCCTTTCTCCAGCGCTCTTCCTCACCAAGCATGATGCCATTCCCGAGGGACTGATCCCTCCTGATAATGTGTCCAGAGCATGTGGGATGACGTCTCATCAACCTCACTCCTAAGGAGCATTCTCGTCATGTTTCTTCCAAGAGAGATTTCTTCATGGTTCTGGCAGTCCATGGTACATTCTGTATTCTTCACCAGCACCATAATCCAAAGGCATCGTTCTTCCTCAGTTTTCCTTGTTCATTGTCCAGCTTTCATATGCATTTGAGGTGATAGAAAATACCTTGCCTTGGATCAGGTACTTCATGTTCCTCAAAGTGACATCTTTGATTTTTAACTCTGTAAGGAGGTCTTTTGCAGCAGATTTACCCACTACAAGACATCATTTGATTTCCTGAATGCTTCTTCATGCGTGTTGATTGTGGATCCAAGTGAAATGAAATCCCTGACAACTTCAATATTTTCTCTGTTTATCATGTTGTTGGTTATTTGTACAGTTGTGAGGATTTTTGTTGTCTTACTATTGGGTGTAATCCATACTGAAGATTGTAGTCTTTGATTTTCATCAGTAAGTACTTCAAGTCCTCTTCACTTTCAGTAGCAAGGTGTGTCATCTGCATATTGCAGTTTGTTAATGAGTCTTCCTCCAGTCCTGATGCTACTATCTTTTTTATATAGTCGAGCTTCTTGGATTATTTACTCAGCATACAGTTTGAATAAGTATCATAAAAGGATATAACCCTGACCCCACAGTACTCCCTTGTTCTGCACTTGGTCTTTGTATACATATTTCTCATGAGCACAGTTAAGTGTTCTGGAATTTCTTTCTTTTTCTTTTTTTTTTTCAGTGTTATCCAGTTTGTTAATGATCCATATAGTCAAATGCAAGAGCTCTGGTAGCATAGTGCCTAAGGCACTTGACTGCTAACCAGAAGGCTGGCAGTTCAAACCCACCAGCCACTCCTCTCCAGGAAAGTTGGGCAATCTACTTCCCTAGTGATACTGCCTTGGAAACCCAAGGAGGGGTTGCTGTGAGTCAGGTCTGACGCGACAACACATAGTAACCGTCAAATGCCTTTGCATAGTCAATAACAGATAGGAACATATCTTTCTGGTATTCTTTTCTTTCTATCAAGATCCACTTACATCAGCAGTGTTACCTCTTTTTCTGAATCTGGCTTAGTTTTCTGTTGATGTATTGCTGCAACTGTTCTTTTTTTAGCATTAGTTTTTTGTATTTTTTTTTGCTAAATCAGGCAACCCTGATTTTAGGGGATCAAGTAAGGGCTTCTGATAAGTTGCAGAAAATGGCTCCCTAATGCACAATACACAACACGATTATGAAGATACTCAAAGTTGTAATTATCTGATTAAA
>NW_006921669.1:9752360-9765754 GCF_000298275.1 Orycteropus afer afer
TGGTCATGATGAATGATTTTCTTGATATGTTGTTGCAGTCTATTGGGTAGGATTTTGTTGAAGATTTTTGCATCTATATTCATGAGGGGTATTGGTCTGTAGTTTTCCTTTTGAGTGATGTCTTTGCCTGGTTTTGGTATCAAGGTTATGCTTGCTGCAACTGTTCTTGATTTATCTTCATAAAACTTTACTTGTGTGTGATATGAATGATGTTGTTCAATATTTTCTGCGTTCTGTTGGATTACTTTTCTTTGGAATGGGCACAAATATGTATCTCTTCCAATCTGTTGGTCAGGTAGCTCTCTTCCAGATTTGTTGGCAAAGACCAGTAAGTGCCTCCAGTGTGGCATCTATTTGTTGAAACATCTCAGTGGGTATTCCTTTAATTCCTGGAGCCTTCTTTTTTCTTGCCAGTGCCTTCAGTATATCTCGGACTTCTTCCTTCAATACTATCAGTTCAACATCATATGCTATCTCCTGAAATGGCTTAGCATTGACCTTTTTTTTTTTTTTTGTACAATGACTCAGTGTATTCTTTCCAGCTTCTTTTGATACTTTCTGTATCATTCAATATTTTTTTCCACAGGATCCTTCAGTATTCCAACTTATGGTTTGAATTTTTTTCTTCAGTTCTTTCAGCTTGAGAAATGCCTGGCATGTTCTTCCTTTTTGATTGTCTAACTTCAAGCCTTTGCGTATTTCACCCTAATACTTTATTTTGTCTTCTTGAGCTGCCTTTTGAAACCCTCTGCTCAGCTCTTTTACTTCATCGTGTCTTTTATTCACTTTAGCTATTCTGAACTACCTAGTTTCAGAATCTCTTCTGACATTCATTTTGGTCTTCTTTTCTTTCCTGTCTTGTTAATATCTTTATGTATGATGTCCTCCAGGAACTGGTCTGGTCTTTCTTTGGTCATTGGTGTTCAATGCATCAAATCTGTTCTTGAAATGGCATTAAATTGAGGTTAGATATATATGCAAGGTTGTACTTTGACTGTCATAGACTTATTTAAAAATATTTTCTTTAGCTTCAACTGAAACTTGCATATGAATAGTTGGTGGTGTGTTCCACATTTGACCCCTAGTCTTGTTCTGAGTGATGATATTGAGCTTGTCTGCTGCCTCTTTGCGTAGATGTAGTGAATTTGATTCCTGTGTATTCGGTCTGGTGAGGTCTACCTGATAGTAGCCACCGCTTATGTTGTGAAGAAAAGGTATAGCCAGTGAATAGGTTGTCAGTCTTGCAAAATTCTATCGCATGATCTGTGGTGTCATTTCTATCATCAAAGCCATGTTTTACAACTACTGATTCTTTCTGTTTGTTCCCAGCTTTTATAGTCCAATTACCAATAATTGTTCATGTATCTTGATTGCATGTTTTGATCAATTTCACTGCAGAAGCTGGAGAAATATCTTAATTTCTTCATTTTGACATTACTGGTTGAGGCATCAATTTGAGTAATAGTCATATTAACTGGTCTTCCTTGTAGGTGAGTGGGTATTATCCTAATAGACAGTGCTGTATTTCAGGATAAATCTTGAAATGTTCTTTTTGACAATACATGTGATGCTGTTCATCTTCAATTTTTCATTCCTGCATAGTAGACCATGTGATTTTCTGATTTAAAATGGCCAATACTAGTCCATTGGCCCTCACTAATGCATAGGATATTGATCTTCAAGCATTCCATTTCATTTTTGACAACTTCCAATTTTCCTAGATTCATCCTTCATATATGAAAAGTGCAGCATGCCTTAAATTGACATTTTTTATTTTGGACACACAGTCAATATGCATTTGCATTTAAGCATGAATGCACAAAATATATTATCATTGCCGATAACTGTAGTTTCAGCTAACTTAATTTTTCACTGTTTTGTCTGTTGTCTTTAAGTGTTTTGTGGAGGCTCTTTAAAAAGATGAGAAAAAAGAGAATATTATGAAATTTTACTGTTAATTGGTTTCTTGATTTGGATTATATTTCTTTGAGTAATCATTGGGTAACTTGAATGAAATCATTACAGAAGAGGACTTTGAAAGATAAACTTATATTGATTGTAAAATTTTAAAACAAAATTTAAATGCAACTTGGGAAAACATGTATATATATATATAATTAATGAAAATGACCATAGAAGCAAAATGGAAAGTATTGATTATGTGTAAAGGACCATGTTCTACCCATGGCATTACCCTATGGAAATCTTTCTAATTAGACAATTAATAGATTCTAGAGGCAGAAATGGTCTACATTCTGAGGAGATATACTCTCAGAGAAAGTACAAATTTAGAGTGTTACTGATTTGTCTCACTGTTTCTAAATGCAGTTGGCTAAATAATCACCCTTTTAAAGGAGTCTCATTTGTTTCTTCATAGATTAAGAAACAGTGTTTCATGTAATGCCACCTAATTTAGACTAGAAGATTATAGTCTGTTCTAACTCCATGTATGGAACAAATTCCTAGAAACCAACAGAGTTAAAAATATTAATCGCTGAAATTAAGACATTAAGATAAAAATACACATCTGAACACATCTGAAACTATTTCCAGTCTTTTGATTTTTAGTCATAATGTAGCTATAATTGTATATGTTAGATCTTATTTTTCTCTCATTAAACACTAAATAAAACCATGGCTTTTGCATTGTTGTGGTTATAGTTGCAGTTAAGTTAGTTGTGACTTATGGCAGCCCCAGACCCAGCGGAATGGAAGTTACCCAGCCCTGTGCTATTGTCACGATCGGTGGTACTCTTGGCCCATTCTTGTGGCCACTGTGTCCTTGGGGTACAACTTGGGGAGCTCATCCCCCAACACTGTATCAGACAATAATCTGTTGTGTCCACAAAGTTTTTATTGGCAAATTTTCAGAAGTAGGTAGCCCAGCTTTTCTTTCTAGTCTGTCTTATTCTGGAAGCTCTGCTGAAACCTGTCCAACATGGTATTTGAAATGCTGGTGGTAAAAGCCACCAAAGTATGACAAACTGACGGGTGGTAGGTATTTTTTTACATCAGAATGAGTGTTTTCCAGTGCTCCTGAACTCTATAATAAATATCAATTTTGTAAGGAAGAATAATCAATATTTGATGATCTCAAGTTAGAAGGTACTTATCGCCTATATGAATTATTGGTTTATGTAAGAAATTAAAATACATAAATTAATTTTTTTTAAATGTTTCTCAGGTAAACATCTGACCTCCTTCATTTAATGGCTTTTGATAATGGTACATAAAATTCTAAGAACTCTCTCATGTTCAGTATTACTATAGCATTTACTCATTTATTCAGCTAACTTTTTTGAATGCTTATTATGTACTGAGAAGCCCTTGTGGCACAGTGATTAAGCACTTGGCTGTCAACCAGTGGTCACACCCACCTACCGCTTCTGTGGGAGAAAGATGTGGCAATCTATTTCTGTGAGTTTACACTTTTGTTGGAAAAATCATTTTATCTAATGATCAAGCAATCAAATAAGAATTTCAGATAGATGGATGAAGGAAGTTGAATTTCACAATACAGAGTACAGAGTAAGAGAGAGGGCTGCTACTTTAGTTAACGTATCTTAAAAAATGTGATATTTGAATTGAGATCCAGATGATAAGGGACCAGTATATTTGTAACAGCCAATTGGTGGCATAGTGCCTAAGGCATTTGACTGCTAACCAGAAGGCTGGTGGTTCAGACCTACCAGCCACTCCTTGGAAGGAAAGTTGGTCAATCTACTTCCGTAATGATACCACCTCAGAAACCCAAGGAGAGGTCGCTATGAGTTGAGTATGACTCTATGGCAAACACAACAACAACAAATTGCCCAATATCATTTAGAATGTTTTTACCTCTGTTTTTGCTATTCCTTTTCCTGTAGACCTTCTAAATTATTTGGAAGGGTCCTAGAACTGCTAGATGCTGTCTTTGATGGGAAAAACTGAGAATAGTGGGATACATATGAACTTAATGCTATGTTTCAGTTCTTCCTGCTGCCCTAAGCTTTTTTCTTGCCTGATCTCAGCACTTCTATATTTTTAGACTAGGAGTGATGTCCTGTGCCACCTAAACAAAAAACCAAACCAAACTGACTGCTGTTGAGTCAGTTTCGACTCACAGTGTGACCCCTCCTTGGGTCTCTGAGGCAGTATTGCTATGGAAGTAGATTGCCCAACCTTCCTTCCCAGTAGTGGCTGGTGGGTTTGAACTGCCAGCCTTCTGGTTAGCAGTAAAATGCCTTAGGCACGATGCCACCAGAGCTCCCACCTAGGGACCCTGAATATTATTTAAGCCAATTTAAAACTTAATCGAACACTGTCACACCTTTAAAGTCTATTTTTATATTTAATCTTCTTAAATACTTTGTCTGTTAGACAAAAATTACAAATTTTTAGACAGTTCTTTTATACCTATTAAATGTTACTTATCAATATGGAACAGTTATTTTCTTAAATGTTATAGTTTCTACATATGGTTAATAAGATTTTAACAAAAAAATCACACCTCCAATTAAACTATTTAATTATACATTTAAATTGGAATTATTAAGTCAACTTGTTATTTTGATAGGCCACATCTTAAATATTTCAAGTGTAATACACTGTGATGGTGAAGTTCTGTGTCAACTTAGCTGGGCCATGATTCTCAGTGGTTTGGTAGTTATGTGATGAGACACTCTTCCCCTATAATGTGATCCAGCAGTCAATTATAAGGGGTGTTTCCTTGGGAGTATGGTATAGTATCCTATATCTATCTATCTTTCCATCTGTATATATTGATGGATAGTTAGATATGTTTTGGCAAAACTTGCTCACTTGCTCTGGATCCTACATTGGATCATCATCCTCTGACCTCCGGTTCTTGGGATTCATCAGCTGCCACAGCCTGTGAGCAGCAGACTGCTGTCTGACCTGCTGACCCTGGATTCAGCAGCCAGTGCAGAGTCAGAAGAAGCCCCCAGCACGATTCCTGACCCATGGTCTTGGGACTTGCTGGCCTCTGCAGCAGTATGAGCTAATTCCTTGAGATAAATCTCTCTCTCTCACTCTCTCTTTGTATCTATCTACATCCCTGCTTTCACTTCTCTGGAGAACCTAGCCTAATATATACACCAAATGTGTGTGTATTCCTCAATATAAGAATATTACTCATACAATTTTTATGTCTCATGAATGTATCTTCCTAATCTTAAATCTTGCAGAAGTTGACAGATGCCAATGCATTAAGGTATTATTTTATCAACCCGTGTACTTTTGAGGGTTGCTTTCTCAGCTTGCTTGAGATAGAAAAACCAGTAGAGATTTTAATGAGAACATTGACTGGATTCTTGGTAACAACCTTTATGTGATGCACTGAAATTTATTCATATCTACTGTCAGTTACTACATAATTTCAAAAGGAGTATGGTCTCTAGTCCACTGCTCTTCTAAATCTCTACTCAGAGAAGTCTATAGCACATATCTCTTTTGGATTTTGTTTTGTTAGACTTTAAGATAGCTAAATAGCTTTTTCATGTAATCCAAAAGCCCTCTGAACTTTAGAGTTCTGCATTATTTTCATATACTCCTTAGGACACAACATTCATTGATACTAAAAGTGATATCAAATTGAATTATGGATATACAGCATGGCTTTGTCAGACTCTTAAGTTAAATCACCCAAACTCATTCTGTGTACATAAAACAATACTGAACAATGATGTTGATGGCCAGCTCCCCTATTTACTTCCTGATATACATTAGGATAATATTGTACTATCTTATACAGTGTTTTCATTGATTTGAGCATAACTGCTCTTTCTCATATTTAAATACATCTCATTTTATTGAAAGTATTCTTAGAATTGAAGTATGAAGTGCAAAATTAGCATCTAGTTATATTATTTAGTGAATGACTTTTTCCTTAAACTGGTAAATGTAGTTAATTACATAGATGTTCTCATGTTGAATCATCCTCGTGGTCCTGAACTCTTCCCTCCTGTATCGTGGTATTCCAGCATTCCTTTCTATAATATTTTATTTAGAAACTTGTATCATAGTAATAAGTGACCTTGGCCGATCGATTTCTTTTTCATTAACCTTCTTTGAAGTTGTAATACTAAGATTGTGCTTATGAAGTGGGTTAGGGAACTTGACATCTCTTCTGTGGCTGAGCATGTTTACATGGTGTCACCTGTTCTTTGGAGTTTGATAGAACTCAGCTGTAAACTATTTGAACTCTGTCCTTTGTGTTTCCAGAAAATTGGCACCTAGATCTAGAAACCTGATCGGAGTCAGATTCAGGCTCTTTGGTAAGACTCTTGGTGCCAATTGTGATGGTTCTTGTACCAGGAGACAAATGTCTGGTGGTCTGTTTTTGTAACATTTAACAGCCAATGATGCTCTTCACTTAGTTCTATTAATTCATTGGGAGTTGTACAGATTCTTTCAAGTTCCTTCATTTGTCTTTTGTGTATTAGCTGCAATATTTCTATTTAGAGACACTTGGTATCATATATCAAGTTTTCGTTACCTTTGGTTTGGTGTTCAGTTAAGTTATTGGAGTTCAGTATGATACTTTAAAAGCTTGTTTTAAAAGTTTTTTTTAAAGGCAAGTCTGGATGAATAATTTCTTTTAGAAGGATCAGCACAGGCTGATGCCTATAAGGCCAAGGTTAAAGATGTCCCAAATGTCTGACTTTTCTAAACTACTGTCCCACTCTGTCATCAACTACTCCTCTTCCCCTCACTACTTTCCCTCCCATCTTAGGGTTCTGTAATTTGCTGCAATGTCTCACAGAACTCACAAACCACCAAGGAAATGGCTCACATGGTTGTAGAGGCTGGAAAGTCCCAAATCAGGTGTTAGGGTGGAGAATTCTCCTCACTCATGTGGTTACAGAGGTTCATGAACTCAAATCAGCACATCAGACAACTGTCTAGCGATAGAGAACTTTGCCCAGGCACTCATATATTATCTTCAAAGAAACTAAGGGTGGTGACTTGAATCGTAGTCTCTGGTAAAGAGGTGACCCAAGGTAAATCCCACTCCTGCTTCATTAACATAGGGATAGCTCACTCCAAAATGGGATCATAACCACAGGCATAGATGCTAGGACTTATAGTCTATCACAGAGTGGAGACCTGTGGCTGGAAGTATGTACTAAGTAATTCAGTATATCACAAGGTCAGAGTAGCTTTACTCTTTAGTGTAGCTCAGAGATTAGGAATCTTTTTCTGTAAAATGTCAGATAGTAGATACTTAGGCTATGTGGTCTCTGTTGTAACTACTCAGCTCTGCCCTTGAGCAGTGAAAAAAGCCATACACAGTATGTGAAAAAAAAAATGGGTTTGGTTATGTTTCAATACACTCTTATTTACAAAAGCTGGTGGAAGGCCAGGTTGGGCTCAGACACCATAGTTGCCTGATCCTGGCTTAGTCCCATTTTACGAAGGCATAGGCCATCTGTGTCTGAGAGTGAGGACTCTTTTCTACGGCTGGTTGTAAACCAGCCCCAGCTCTGTGTAAATAGCTGAGGTTTTTAGTTCACAGCTTCCCAGTCAGTGTTTGCCTGACCTTGGAGGATTGCATCCTACTCATGTATGTTAGTATTGAGCCAAGATTTAGTGTGACCTCCATGTGAATTTCTGGGCCTGATTTATCCTTGTCCTTTCTGGAACTCTGCCCCACAACTTCCAGCTACCTCAGATTCCCTTAACATTTATGTCTGCTTCCTCAGTTTAGTGAGAGCACCACCCATTGGGTGAAACCCAGCTGTGTGCTCTGTCTTCCTGAATATGTCAAGATGTAAAACTAGGGCAGTTGTGGGACTCGTCCCCTTTGTTTCCCTTTTCTTAAGGATCGGTCCTCTTTTGCTTCTTGTCCAATGTCTGAAAACGATTCTTTCATATAATTTGTCCAGTTTTCTCATTGTGTGCAGAGTAGAGCTGCATTTCATAGAAATTTCAAAGACATAGGTGGCTTAGCAATTAAGTGCCCAGCTGCTAACCAGAAGGTCAGTAATTCGAACCCACTGGCTGCATCATGGGAGAAAGATGTGGCAGCCTGCTTCTGAAAAGATTTACAGCCCTGGAAACCCTGTGGGGCGATGCTACTCTGTCCTCCAGGGTCACCATGAGTTGCAAGATGCCTTGACGGCAGTGGGTTTGGTAGCATTTCAGAAGCAGATCACCAGGCTTTTTTCCTCCAAGATGCTTCTAAGTGGGTTGGAACTGCCAAACTTTTCAATGAGTGGTGAGGTGCTTAACCTCTTCCGTCTATTCGCAGGGCTTGTCTAGTTCTTTGAGGCAGGAGGGTCATCTCATCCCTGTTAGTTCATTTTGACTGGAAGTACAAATCTACAACATGATTTGGAAAGATTTCCTTCAAAAATTATTGAAAGAAAAAGGCGTTTTGGTTCCCTAAGATTCAGCTTAAGGTATCTGGGAAAACTCACTTATTTCCTTCATACATTATGCAAAATTATAATACTATTTACTGAGCACCTACTATGTGCCACACATCAGCACTTTATTTCTATTAAGTCATTTAATACTTCCACTAACACTGTGGTCTCATTATTACCATTTCATATAGGGGAAAACAGGCGCAAATTGGTTAGTTTTCCGCAGCAGACCCACTCTTGGATAGCTGGATTTCAGAGTGAGGTAGTTTCTGTTCAGATGTTCCTTTCTTGACCAGAAGACGATGTTACAGTGTGAGCTGTATAATGTTGGGAGAAATGACGAACAACTTTAACTTACAGTCTACTTTCACCTTTTGAAATTCATTTCTTATTAATACGAAACGGTAAAGTGAAGTGATGAATTTTACTGTTAGAAAGGTGTACGTTAAGGTGCTTTTATGTGTGTGCACAGCTCTCTTAGACAAGAGTACATTAAAAAAAAAAAATCCCCCATTGTCTTTTATAGAGTTCAACCATCTTTTAGAGGTTTAAACGCAATAATCAGTTACGTTCAATGAAAATATGATCACTATTAGATGAGGAAGCTTGTTTTGCATATTTTTGTCAGGCCCATTTATTCTGTCATAGCATCTCACATGAAGTTCTTACCGTGTATTCTTAAAGTAATATCTAGGATCGTTTTTAACCAGTTAATGACATAGCCTACATGAAGGTCATCACTTATAATTGAATATATTATGTTTTATAGATGAAATTTTAATTCCAGTATATATTTGACAATATGATGACCTAAATGTCTCAATAATTTAAAGATATTGTACGTATAAATGCGCAAAAACATCATCACCACAGTTATTGGAGAAGGACATAGTTTCAAATTTTATTTTATTTTGATTTTTCAGATTGCATTCTCACAACACAATACAATCATGGACCTTGTGCAGTTTTTTGTCACCTTCTTCAGGTAATTTGCTTTTCCTGACTTTGACATTGTTAAGCCTATATTCTAATATATGTCCTGTCAATATTTTAGAAAAGTTACGATTCTTTAACCTTAAAATATCATACTGCATGCCTTGAATAGTTTTATATGCTTAAATATATAGCAGGGAACAGGGGAAACACACTTGAAATATACGTGTGCAACATTGTTTCACTGTTTTGCTACTTAGTAACTAATACTTTCAGAGGAAGGAGGATGGTCACTTTGTGACCCCCCATCTTAGGTAATTAAAGTCTACTTTAGTTAAAGCAAGGAGCTCTGGTAGTGTAGTGGTTAAGGCATTTGGCTGCTACCAAAAGGTTGGTGGTTTGAAGCCATCAACTGCTCAGTGGAAGAAAGATGGGGTGGTCTGCTTCTGTAAAGTTTTACAGCCTTGGAAACCCAATGAGGGGTCAACATGAGTTGGAATTGACTTGGTGACAGTGAGTTTGGTTTGGTTTGGTTTTAGTTAAAGAAACCAACATGGCGTGCTCTGTATAGATTAGGTACATCTAGAATTAGATCAGTTTAACTGTTTCTTAAGTCTTTATCACAGTTAAGGAGGTAAAGGTGTTGTGATTATCACAATAAGTGATTATCATAAGTGCTTAGCAATGTATATAAACAAACAAAAAAGCACTGAAACCCACTGCCATCAAGTCGATTCTGACTCATAGCAACTCCCTTTGGGTTTCCAAGGTGGTAAATCTTTATGGAAGTAGATTGTGTCATCTTCCTTCCATGGAGTGGCTGGTGGGTTTGAACTGCGAACCTTCTGGCTAGCAGTCAGGTGCATTAGGCACTGTACCACCAGAGCTTTTAGCAATGTGTGTGTACAGGGTTAGAAAAAGTATGTATTTTCTGTCTCAAGGAACCCTGGAAGTACTAAATGTGGCTGTGAATAGAGCATTTGTCCTCAGAACAGTAGCTATGTGAGATATTAATGGGAATTTCCTTAAAAAAAGGGTTCTATAATTAGACAATTTTGGAAAATGCTGTGTAAATTGAAGTTAAATAGGCCTTTCCTGGTTTTTAACTGACATTGCTTTTCAGAGTTTCTGATATGCTACTTTACAATGTATCTTTCTAAAACAGAGGGCAGAGTTTGTAGCATTGTTCAAAGTCTGACAAAAACTTCAGAAAGCACTGATTTCCATTTTGTTGAGATGTAAGTAAACGCTGGGTTAGGGGACGGCGCTGATTCAGTGACAGAGTGTCTGTGTGGTGAAGTCGTTGACGGGGGTGACACTGTCAGAGGGATGACGCCAGAATGATCCCAGGGTTCCTGGTGGTGGCAGGAGCAGCAGTGGCATGTGGGCTGGCCCAACAGGGGGAAAGACTCTCACTGCCGTTGAGTCAGATCCGACTCACAGCGACCCCTTCTTGGGTTTCCAAGGTGGTATCACTATGGAAGTAGATTGCCCAACCTTCCTTCCGAGGAGTGGCTGGTGGGTTTGAACTGCCAGCCTTCTAGGTAGCAGTCAAATGCCTTAGGCACTATGCCACCAGAGCTCCTATAACAGAGGGAGGGGCCTCCAAAGCAGTGGTTTCATTAGGATTTGTGTCGCCTGTCACCACCCACCACACACACACACACACACACACACACAAGTGTCACATCACCTGCCAGTCAGGGTGCAGGCAGGCAGGCCATGGCATCAAGAGGGTTTCTGCCTTGGCCAGTGGGAAATTGGAGGAGCTTTGGGGAGCCATGGGGGGGAGCCTGCAGGGGTGGGCTGAGCTGTTTGGAGCTCAGGCCAGTGAGGCGCTTGGAGGGTGAGGGCACTCCTTCCATTACGGAGGGTTCACTGGCTGGCCCTGCCTATGGTAGGGGGATGGTAGGGTATGACTGCACTGAGTGGCACCAACCCTAATGATACCACTGATCTTAGGTCCTCTGGAATGGAAAGGGTGTAATTTTTGTCAACATGATTGTATGCACAGCTTGGTCCATTGGGGGCCTTTGGGAAAATTAGGAAAATATGTCTATTCCTGACAGAGACCCATTTCAGGACACAGAGCTTCGAGAAGAGAGTGCCGGGTATGAATTTCAACACCTTTACCTCCTTAACTGGGCTGCTTTGTACAATAAAGAACCTGCAAACCTACCCCTTGGCACAGATGCCATGCCAGGCACTTTCCTAAACACTAAAGTAACTATTGTCTTGTTGGCTACCTTGTCCAGTAAGCCATACAATACTTGGATTCCTAATAAAATGCTTCTCCACAGTGATGATCTAGCTCAGGGGTCATCAAACTTTTCTGCAAAGAGCCAGATAGTAAATATTTTAGGATTTGTGAGCTATATGGTCTCTGTTGCATCTACTCAGCTCTGCCTTTGTAGTGCAAAAGCAGCCACAAACAATACGGAAACCAGAATGAGTGGCTGTACTCCAATAAAACCTTATCATAGAGACATCTGGTAGGCTGAAGTTTGGCCTATGGGCCATAGTTTCCCCAACTCCTTATCTGGCTTATGGGTGGATGTCTTCAATGACAGGAAACTTACTGTCTCCTGAGATAGCTTTTGATATCTTCAGAAAACGAATTGTTCTTTAAAATTGATCTGAAACCTGTCTCTTTATCATATCTCTTTTCATTTATCCATATGGGTCCATATATAAAATGTCTACTCTTCTCCATCTGTAGCCCTTCGGAGTTTTTACCTGTCTGCTCTAATTTACATATTCCCTGTTCATTTAGGATTTACATATTCCCTGCTCATTTACATATTCCCTGTTCATTTCACTCCTCTTGTCCAGACCTTTGCCATTTTAGTCACTGTTTCCTAAAAGGTGTGATTCTAGCACTGAATCTGCTGAGAAAGTCTTTAAGGAAACATTATCAGTAACATCTGTGGAAAGTTTATTCCCACTTAAAATATGTCTTTTGCAAAATGAATTTTGAGAAAACATCTTAAATATATTTAATGATAAATGATTTGTACTTGTTAATATAAATGGTACTAACCAGGTTACAATATAATTTTGAAGGTATTAGAAGTTAAAATTGAGTAAGCATTATTAATGCATTAAAACAAAAGTTTTTCAAGTATAATAGTGTGAATGGAATACAGTATAGTGAATTACTTAATACGGTCCATCTAGCCATAGTCTTCATGACTCTTACACAGTGATTGGGTGGGATTATGCAAATAAAGTACATGTAGCCCACCAAAGGGACTGGACAGCTTGCTGGTAGTGCAAATAAGGTGAATTGAACCTGTAATGGTCAAGGTTATTCATCAACCTGGCTGGGCATGGTTTTCAGTAGTTTGATAATTATGTAATGATATAATTTGGCAGTTACATAGTGATATAATTTTCCTCCATTTTATTATCTGATGTAATTATTCTCCATTTTGTGATATGTTTAAAATCCTGGCCTCTATGCCTGTGGGTGTGGTCCCATTTGGAAGTGAGTTGTCCATTATGTTTCTGAGGCAGAATTAAAGTGAGATGTATCTTGAGTCACTGCCTTGCTAAAGGGTGTGACTCAAGTCACTACTCTTACCCCAATCATCACCCTTATCACCTGTATTCAAGTGCCACCTTGTACTGCCTTTCTCAAGCAGAGGGGTTTCCTTGAGGGTATAGTCACCTCTCATATCTGAATGCTCTGGCAAAATTCTCTCTTGCTTTGCATCTGGCTTGTCATCATCTGACCTCCAGTTCTTAGACGTTCACCTGATTCTCCAGCCTCCACAGCCTTGTGAGCCAGCAGCCTGTTGTCTGACCAGCCAGTTTGGGTTTGTCAGTCTCTGCAACAACACGAGTGAGGAGAATCCTCCAGCCTGATGCCTGGCCCACGGATTTGGGACTTATCGGGATCCACAAGCATGTGAGCCATTTCCTTGATGGTCCACGAGTTCTGTGAGATGTTGCAGTGAATGACAGAATCCAGAGATGGGAGGGAGAGGACTGATGGGTGAAAGAGCAGTTGATCTTAGAGATAATGGAGTAGTACAGCAGTTTGGAAAAGTTGAACATTTGGGACATCGTTAACCTCTGCTTCATAGGAAC
>NW_006921669.1:9770604-9771491 GCF_000298275.1 Orycteropus afer afer
TCGGGCTGCACTTAAAGCTATATCCTCCTTTTTTCTCCTTTTCCCTCAATTTACTCACCCCTCTACCCCATGCAATCCTAGAGAAGGAACATTGGCATCGGCAAAAATGGCTGGGAAAGGAAGCAGCAAGAGCCAAAGCTCTGAGGAAGGAAATCTTCCTCTGTGTCTGGTAGAGCTGTGGTTACAAGAGGGCAGAGACAAATCCCACTGCTTTTCTTCGTCTCTGTCCTCTGAGTGCGGGACGTGGCGCAGTAATGGAAGCAGGTGGTTTGGGGCCAGAATATGGAAATTGGAGCCCCAGGAACCGGAAAGCACCTGGGAGATAATAGAGAAAAGTCATTTTTGTAAAGTTGTTCGTGAAGTCCTGGAATCATCCTGACAGCACATGTATGGAATGATCCTAATTAGCGTATCAAAGATTGGGATCTGAGCTCATGGTAGAGCTCTGCCCAAGTGGCCCACTGAAGGAAAAGTCTCAGATAGCACTGCAAAGGCATTGGAAACACCGGAACCACAGATGGCAAGACAAAATGGCAACATTCTCCATAGGATTGAAATCAGACTTCAAGCCCTATGTGAACTGGATGTAGTACAAGAGCACTCTGGGGTAAAGGAAACAGTGGGGAGGGTTGTGATAGAAGTGGCCATTCCTAAGTTTAATTACAAAGTCAGGGATGGTCTGTAAATGTTTTTTGCTTTTAGAAAACCTGTATCAGGTGCTGGATCTGTTAGCTTCCCTGTGGGGGAAAATCACATTTGACCTCTACCTCATTCTAAACATAAAAATGAATAAATTTTAAGAGGAAAGGAAAAATAATGATGGGTCTAGAAGATAATCCAGGAATTCATTTTTGTATGCTTAGAATGAGAAAAGATTTCTCAAACAT
>NW_006921669.1:9773454-9774581 GCF_000298275.1 Orycteropus afer afer
TACATAGACCAAGAGGCAGCACTGAAACAGAACAAAGGGATACTGCATGGCTTAAAATGAGGAAAAGTGTGTGTCATGGTTTGCCATACTAAGTTAATCTATATGCTGAGTAAATAATCCAAGAAGCTGGACTATATGAAGAGTATGTGGCCTCAGGATTGGAAGAAGACTCATTAACAACCTACGATATGCAGATGATAGAACTTTGCTTGGTGTGAGTGAAGAGGACTTTAGACACTTACTGATGAAGATCAAAGACCACAGACTTCAGTATGGCTTAAACCTCAACATAAAGAAAACAGAAATCTTCACAGCTGGACCAATAAGCAACATCATGTTCAACAGAAAATATTGTTCCATCCATAGTCAACACCCACGGAAAAACTAGTCAAGAAATCAAATGACATATTGCATTGGGCAAATCTGCTGAAAAGACCTTTTTACAGTGTTAGAAAGCAAATACAGCACTTTGAGGATAAAGGTGCACCTGACCCAAGCCAAGGTATTTTCAAAAGTCTCATATGCATGTGAAAGCTGGACAATGAATACAAAAGACTGAAGAAAAATTGAGGATTTGAATTACGGTGTTGGCGAAGAATATTGAATAGACCATGAACTGCTAGAAGAACAAACAAATCTGTCTTGCAAGAAGTACAGCCAGAATGCTCCTTAGAAACCAGGATGATGAATAGATTTTGTCTCATGTAATTTGAACATGTTATCAGGAGGGACCAGTTCCTGGAGAGGGACATCATGCTTGGTAAAATGGACATGTGTTTCACTAATTGTATCAAAATCTGTAGTAGCTTAAATATTCTTTATCATTTCATTCAAAATGCCTTCTGTTACTGGAAACACAGTTTCAACAAAAAATGTAAAGCAGAAAATAATGTGGTCCTGAAAGGATTATTAACTGATAGTGTACATTCTTGTTGTTGTTGTTAGGTGCCATTGAGTCCACTCTGACTCATAGTGACCCTGTGTACAACAGAACGAAACATTGCCTGGCCCTGGGCCAGCCTCACAGTCCTTGCTATAACTGAGCCCATCGTTGCAGCCACTGTGCCAATCCATCTAGTTGAGGGCCTTCCCTTTCTTCATTGACCCTCCACTTTACCAAGCATAAT
>NW_006921669.1:9775211-9798224 GCF_000298275.1 Orycteropus afer afer
GTACTCCCTTTTTCATTTTAAACCAAGCCCCTTGTTCTGTTTGAACGGCAGCCTCCTGGTCTATATACAGGTTCCTCATGAGCACAATGAAATATTCTGGAATTACCATTCTTCTCAATGTTATCCATAATTTGTTACAAGCCACACAATTGAATGCTTTTGGATAGTCAATAAAACACAAGCAAACATCTTTCT
This sequence comes from Orycteropus afer afer, assembly GCF_000298275.1. Lineage (NCBI taxonomy): Eukaryota > Metazoa > Chordata > Mammalia > Tubulidentata > Orycteropodidae > Orycteropus > Orycteropus afer. The sequence continues at coordinate 9,775,407 of NW_006921669.1, forward strand.
GGTGCTCTTTACTTTCAGCCAAGATCCATCTGACATCAGCTATGATATCCCTCGTTCCACGTCCTCTTCTGAATCCAGCTTGCATTTCTGAAAATTTTCTGTCAGTATACTGCTGCAACCATTTTTGAGTTATCTTCAGCAAGATTTTACTTGCTTGTGATATTAATGATATTGTTTGATTATTTCCACATTCAATTGGGTCACCTTTCTTTGGAATAGGTACAATATGGATCTCTTCCAATCAGGTGGCCAGGTAACTGTCTTCCAAATTTCTTGGCATAGACAAGTGAGTGCCTCCAGCATGGCATCCATTTGTTGAAACGTGTCAGTGGGTGTTCTGTCAATTCCTGGAGCCTTGTTCTTTGTCAGTTCCTTCAGTGCATCTTCGACTTCTTCCTTCAGTATCATTGGTTCTTGATGATATGCTACCTCCTGAAATGGATGAATGTCAACCAATTCATTTTGGTCCAGTGACTCTGTGTATTCCTTCCATCTTCTTTTGATGTTTCCTGCATAATTCAATCTGTGGAGCTCTGGTGGTATAGTGCCTAAGGCATTTGACTACTAACCAGAAGGCTCGTGCTTCGAACTCATCAGCCACTCCTCGGAAGGAAGATCGGGCAATCTACTTTCTAGAGATATCACCTCAGAAACCCAAGGAGCAGTTTTGCCCAAAGAATCTTTCAGTATTGCAACTCAGGGCTTAAATTTTTTCTTGAGTTCTTTCAGCTTCAGAAATCCTGAGCATGTTCTTCCCTTTTGTTTTTCTAACTCCAGGTCTTTGCACATTTCATTATGATAATTGACTTCATCTTCTCGAGCTGCTGTTTGAAAGCTTCTATTCAGCTCTTCTATCTTGTTATTTCTTCCATTTGCTTTAGTGACTCTCCATTGAAGAGTAAGTTTCACAGTCCCTTCTGACATCTACTTTGGGCTTGTCTTCCTTTCTTGTTTTTTTAATGACCTTTTACTTTTTTCATGTATGACGTTCTTGATGTCACCCCACAGTTCCTCTGGTTTTCAGTTGTTGGTGTTCAATCCATCAAATCTGTTCTTTAGATGGTCTCTAGATTCAGATGGGGTATAATCAAGGTCATATTTTGGCTCTTGTGGACTTGTTTTAATTGTCTTCAACTTAAACTTGAACTAGCATATGAGCAGTCGATGTTGTGTTCCACAATCAGCTCCTGGCCTTGTTTTGGCCGAAAATAATGAGTTTCTCCATTGCCTCTTTCCACAGATGTAGTCGACCTGATTCCTGTGTACTCCATCTGGCAAAGTCCAAATGTATAGCCACCGTTTATGTTAAAAAAAAAAAATATTTGCAATGAATAAGTCATTGGTCTTGCAAAATTCTATCATGCGATCTCCAGCATTGTTTCTATCACCTAGGCCATATTTTCCAACTACCAGTGATTCTTTGTTTCCAACGTTTGCATTCCAGTTGCTAGTGATAATCATTGCATGTTGATTGCATGTTTGTTGAATTTCAGACTGCAGCAGTTGGTAAAAATCTTCAATTTCGTCATCTTTGGCATTGGTGGTGGTCGGTAAATTCGAATACTAGTAGTATATTTGGTCTTCCTTGAAGATGTATGGATATTATCCTATCACTGACAGCATTGTACTCCAGGATAGATCTTGAAACATTCTTTGTGAAGATGAACGCACTATTCCTCTTCAATCTGTCATCCCCAGCATAGAAGATCATATGGTTATCTAATTCAAAATGGCCAAAACCAGTCCATTTCAGCTCACTAATACCTAGGATATTTACTTTCATGCTTTTATTTCATTTTTGACAACTTCCACTTTTCCTTGATTCATACTACTTTGTACATTCCATGTTCCAATTATTAATGGATATTTGCAGCTGTTTCTTCTCATTTTGAGTTGTGCCACATCAGCAAACAGGGGTCCTGAAAGCTTTACTCTATTCATATCATTAAGATCAGATGTACTCTGAGGAGGCAGCTCTTCTCCAGTTGTATTCTGAGTTCCTCTGACTTGGAGGGCTTGTCTTCTGACACTATATTGGACAATGTTTTGGGGCTGTTCATAAAGTTTTCCAGTATTATATCAGACAGTGTTTCACTGCTATTCATAAGGTTTTCCCTGGCCAATTATTTGAGAAGTAGATGGCCCCTTCCTTCTTCCCAGTCTGTCTTAGTCTGGAAGCTCCGCTGAAACCCATCCCCCATGGGTGGCCCTGCTGGTGTTTGAAATACCAGTGGCATAGCCCCCAGCCTCACAGCAACACGCGAGCCGTCACAGTACCACAGACTAACAGAGAAGTGGTGGAGTGTGCATCCTGTAATAATTCTTATTTAACAACCCTCCAGTTTTACCAACTTACATTATGAACATACTGTTTCCCTTTTTCCACCCACTGGGATTTATTGATTTTCCATCTTTGTCTATCTGACAACTGAAACATAAGTAAGTTTTTCTTTGTAATATACATAGTTTTGTTGCATTAATAAGTTAGTGGTTTGTTTTGGTAACATTATAGTTGATAAGGGAAAAAGTGTTAAGGTATTTTTAAAACCATTGAAAGATATTTTCTTGAATGGCAGTTATTAGGAGGTACGTTCTTTAAGAAAAAATAACATGTTTCTGTATTTCAACACAATTCCCTAGTTTCTAACATTTTTTCAGTGAAATAAAAGATTAATATACGCATACAGGTATTAAATATACATTTAAGACATGTTTATGATCAGTTGACATTAAATTGCTGTAAACTAGTGACAGTGTTATCTCCTTTTGCATTTGGTGAACTGAATTCCCACTAGAGAGTATTTCTTTGTCACTAGAAACCTAATTTAGAATCTAACCTTATACTCCACTGTATTAATTCTATTGAGCTCTTTTTAATTTCTCCTAAATGAGAATACCTAATGAATTCCATGTTTTTTCACATTAAGCAGCCTTTCAATAATGACCATTTTGTGAAGGTTAAGAAGAAATTACTGAAATATCTCTCCCTCAGTTCTGGTGCTTCTCTTTTTATCTCTGTAGCTCATATATTTGCTTTTTTATCTTTTTTTTTCCTTTTCCATTTCCATTGGGAGGATTACTCTGAGAGGTGCTGAACCTTTCAAATCTTCTGGCACTATTATCATACAGCATAATTAAAAAGGAAAAGAAAGAGCTCAGTCATTGCCCCTCCCCCAGAAACCCCAGTGTACCAAGGAGCAATGAAAGCTATTGTATAATCCTAATTGAAAGAAAACAGTGAAAGCTCATTTTTCTTCTTGACAAAGTTTCTACAATACTAGATTAAAGGATGCCAATGTGTGATGCTGCCCATTAAGACCTTTGGCTTGAGAAATATATTAGGGAAAAGGGAACTGCAACTGATAAACCCAGATATCTCAGTGGTTTAATATAATAAAAGTTTATTTGTCACTCATATAAAGTGCAGCGGGCAGAAGGGAGTTGGTGGAAGGGAGGGGCAGTACGCAGGTGTGGTAGTTAAATTTGTGTGTCAGCTTGGGAATATGAAGCCACCTACCCAAGGTCAAGTGGCTGGGCAGCTGGTGGTAGTTATTCCCCATGATGAGACTGGCAATCAACTCCATGGTAGGATCTACCACAAACAGCTGAGTAGTCGCCTTTGGGAATGTGGTCTGCTTCCTGTATATAAGGAGAAGCCTTGGGGACAGTCTCTAGCCTATGGCACGCTTGGATCCTGCATGTAGCCAGGTTGTTGTTCAGCAGCCTGCCATGCTCTGCCGACCTTGGGACTTACAATGGACTTAAATTAACGGCCTGCTATGTGGTCTGGTAACATTGGGACTGTGCCTTTTTACTTGTCAACCTTGGGCTTGTCAGCTTCAGCAGCCAGCAGCTGTCTGAGTGAAGAAACGCCTCTAGCTTCAGTGAGCAGGGAGCAGAAGGCAGAGCTTTACCTTAAGGTTGAGGGGCTTTCACCCAGCCCCTAGAGCCTGCTGGCACTTTGAACTTGGACTTAGAGCCTCTGAACTGTAAGAGAATAAACTCCTGTTTGTTAAGGCCATCCCATTTGTAGTATGTATTCCTGTCAGAGTGGCATGAGGTAACCAGAACAGCAGGGCAGTGCTTCACAGTTATTCAAGGAATTTAGGCTGATGGAGATCCTAGTGTCTTCAGGCTTCCAGGACTGTCAGCTGGGAGTTTCCAGTAGCCACCAACAGAAGAATGGAAATTTCCAGCTTCTTGTTGTTAGGTGCCTTCGTGTAGATTCTGACTCAGAGATACCCTGTGTACAACAGAAAGAAACACTGCCTCGTCTTGTGTGACCCTCACAATCTTTGCTATGGTTGAGCCCATTGTTGCAGCCTCTGTTTCAGTCCATCTTGTTGAAGGTCTTCCTCTGTTTTGCTGACCGTCTGCTAAGCATGATACCCTTCTCCAGGAACTGACCTTCCCTGATAACATCAGGTTTTTAGTTCTGTTAGATCAACTTAGCTCATGTTTCTTTTCCCTTTCCTTCCCCTCTTCTCCCTTTGCTCCCCACCCCCTTTTCTTTCTTTTGCTTTTCAATGAAGCAAATAGTATAATGAGTTGTTTTTTGTTTTTACGTACATTTTTAAAGAACTGTGCCACTCCTCTGAAGGAAGATGGGGCAATCTACTTCTGTAGTGATACTGCCTCAGAAACCCAAGGAGGGGTCGCTATGAGTCGGGTCCGACTCGACGGCAAACAACAACAACAACATCTTTTCTTTGCCATGTGACTTACTAGAAACCAAGAACATCTATAAAGAATAACTTTGATTTATAAGGAGCCCTGGTGGCAGAGTTTTTAAGTGCTCAGCTGCTAACAGAAAAGTCAGTGGTTCGAACCCACCAGCAGTCTGCTTCTGTAAAGACTACAGCTATGGAACCTCTATGGGGCAGCTCAGTAGGGTCCTGTAGGGTCACTGTGAGTCAGAATTTATGTGATGGTAGTGGGATTAGTTTTGGGTTTTCACCTTGATATGTAGATAAACCAATATGCTTACTTCCTAAATGACTATATTTGGGCAAATTCCTTAATCTTTTATGATACTTAATTTCACCATCTTAAAAAAAAAAAAACATTTCTGGCCCCAATATAGCATTCCATGTCAAAAAAAATTATAAGCTATTAAAATCAATTAAAGAACCAATTCCATTCATTTAGCCAAAATTTATTGACAACTATATGCCAGGTAAGGGAGCTCTGTTAGTATAAGGCATTTGGCAACTAATCAAAAGGTCGGCAGTTCAGACCCACCAACTGCTCTGCAGAAGAAAGACGGGGCAGTCTGTTTCCGTAAAGATTTACAGCCTTGGAAACCCTGTGGGGGTCACTATGAGTCAGAATCCTCTCATGCCACTGAGTTTGTTTTTTAATATGCCGGCTGCTGAGATATATTTCGTTGAATTATTTTTAGTGCTGGATCAGATATATTTTGTTTTTATGTTTAGTTTTATGTTTTTATTTAAATTTCAGCTTCTCTATTTTCTTAAGTTGTATTTTGATTTTACCATCCAATTTTTAACACCATTACCATTTTTCTTTACTTTTATTGCCATCAAAAAAACCAAACCAAAGCAAAACCCATTGCTATTGAGTCAATTCAGATTCCTAGTGACCCTATATTACATAGTAGAATTGCCGCATAAGGTTTCCTAGACTGTAATCTTTATGGAGAGGAGCTCTGTTAATGTAGTGGTTAAAGCGTTTTACTACTAACTATAAGGTTGGTGGTTTGAACCTACTAGCCATTTCACAGGAGAAAGATGCAGCAGTCTGCTTCTGTTAAGATTTACAGCTTCAGAGACCCTGTCATTCTACTCTGTTCTGTAGAGTTGTTAAGAGTTGGAATTGACTTAGTGGCAGTGTGTTTTGGTTTTAATTTTTGTGGAAGCAGACTGCCACATCTTTTTTCTGCAGAGAAGCTGGTGGGCTTGAACTGCCAACCTTTCAATTAGTGGCTGAGCGCTTAACCACTGTTTCATCAGGGCTCTTTTTTTAGGGCCACTCAAAAGCCAATATGAAGCCTATTACCATTGAATGGATTCAGATTCATAGTGACCCTGTGGGGCAGGATGGAACTGTAAATCTTTGAGGTAGCAGATGGCCTCATCTTTCCCCTACAGAGCTTCTGGTGGGTTCCGATGCTGCCATTTTGGTTAGCAACCAAGTGCGGTAACCACTGCACCAGAGGGGCTTCTTTTTTAGTGCTAGTCTCCTAGTGTTTGCTACAAACTGCTGAAGTATATCTTCTCTTCTCAAAGAAGGTAAAATGATAAAAACTGCACATTTTTATACTAGCCTTCTGCATCAGTATCAAAGTAATGCTTTTCACTTGAATCATAAAATTTAGAACAAGGAGAATTTAAACTCCTGATGGAGAAATTCAACTACTAGTCTTTGCCATTCTCAAACTGAATCTTTACCATGTAACTATTGTTGTTGTTGTTGTTACGTGCCATCGAGTTGGGCCCGACTCATAGCGACCCCTCCTTGGGTTTCTGAGGCGGTATCACTACGGAAGTAGATTGCTCAATCTTCCTTTCAAGGAGTGGCCGGTGGGTTTGAACCACCAGCCTTCTGGTTAGCAGTCAAGTGCCTTAGGAATTATGCTACCAGAGCTCCTATGTAACTATTAGGGGGGCAAAATATTGTGAACCTCCAGATCATCCAATGAAAGTATATTTTGGTGTTTATTATATTTAATTATTAATTTAAATACAAGTGAATTTTGGTATAAGTGCTGTAATATTCTACTGTACATATTCTAAAAGAAATAATAAGATTTGGTGTCTGATTGATACAGTTGAATGTGTTTTTCTAATTTTAGTTGAAAAAGTAATGGTGAAACAAAGAAATTGGAGAAAGGAGAGAACTTGCAGCTATTATTTTTATAACTTAGACAATTTACTGTTCCCCCCCATGACTTAGCTTTCTTATTTGCTAAATGAGTGTGTAACAGTATATGTAGTGTGAATGTAATAATTCTAGACAATACATGTTAAATACAGCTTTGCTCCTGCTACATATTATTCAGTACATGTTAGATGCTTTTATTATTATGAATATTATTAATGAGTTCAGTTTGGTCATGGTGACTTTGAAGTTGATAATTGTATCTCTCACATGAGAATTCTAAAGTTTTGATGGTAGGACTGAAATTCGGATGAGTGATCTTGAGACTGTACCTAAAGTATCCATCTCAGTGCCACACTTTAACAGGTATTTCCTTAACCTGAGAATAATAATAGAGGGGTGACCTTCATAGGGATGTTTCAGATGAGAACAGGGCTTCTTAACCTCCCACTGTTGATATTTGGGCTGAAAAACTCTTTGTTGTGGAAGGTGGCCTCTGTATGATAGGATGTTTGACAGTATTCCACTAGCCCCCACTTTGTGACTTCCAGAAATGCCTCCAGACCTGCCATTGTCCCCTGGGGGGCAAAAACACTCCTGGTTCATAACCATGGACTAGAGAATTGAGTCAGAGACACCGATATATGGAAGAAGGAGCAGACTCATTCAGCGTAACCCAGAAATGGAAACAGCACTCGCTGATAAGAGTCAGAGAGACATCTTAATAAAGAACATTTTCATTGGTTCAGCTAAAAAGAGAATGAATTGGCTTGTGAGCCTAACATCTCAGCTGCTTGTTGTTGTTGTGGGCTGTTGAGTCGGACCCGACTCATAGCGACCCCTCCTTGGGTTTCTGAGGCAGTATCACTACGGAAGTAGATTGCCCCATCTTTCTTCCTAGGAGTGGCTGGTGGGTTTGAACCGTCAGCCTCCTGGTTAGCAGTCAAGTGCCTTAGGCACTACGCTACCAGAGCTGCTATGGGTATTTAATTCAGGCTTGGTTGACTGTCAGACTTGTGCTAGGAACTTCTTTGCTGGGATAGATTTGAACTAACTAATCTCTTACATTCCTTTAACGATTGCTCCCTTGTGACCGGTCTAAAGTTACAGATTTGGAAATAATTCCAATTGAGGTCAGAATTGAAAGCCACAAAAATAACTCAGCTCTCTCTCTTTAAGAATGAGAGAAGAGAAGTGAACTGAGTTTTAAGGAATGTCTGTAATTTAAAATAGGGAAACTGGTAGGTAACCTGCCTTTATTAACCCTGTAGTAGGTCACCCTAATATGGAGCAAGGGATACAAATAACTATTTTTCCACTTGTATATTTTGATTTCAGGGAGCATTTTAAACCCTGATAATTTATCCTCTGATGCTTGAATTATTTACTGAGACAAAGTGATAACATTGATATGTATTTTTGAATTCTCTGCTTATTCTTTTATTATATCAATATATATTTCAAATATGGTTTGAGTGAAGCAACTTGTGTTTTGTTTTCCAGTTGCTTCTTATCCTTATTGCTGGTGGCTGCTGTGGTGTGGAAGATCAAACAAACGTGCTGGGCTTCTCGACGGAGAGAGGTAGCAGTAATATGGTCTCATCTTTCTGCTTAAAGGGTCGGGCAAACACAGGGATCGCTGTTGCTGAGTTAAGAGGCTTCTTTCAAAAACCAACTTTCAAATCAATTTTATTTATCACCATTGAACAAAGCAATCCAGTATTTTATTAAGCGTTAGAACAAACTTTACCACTGTTGTCTTAGGTATCTGTAGGAATATTGGTTAATTGCAGTTTATTTTCTATGGGAATTTTTTTTTTTTAATTGTGATTTGGGTGAAGATTTACAGAGCAAATTCACTTTCCATACAGAAGTTCCCATATACTTTGTCTCATGACATTGACCACAGTTTACCCCAGTGCAACTGTTCCTCTCCCACCTCCTCCCCACAGTTACCTCTTCCCAGTGTCCATCCCTCCATGCACTCCTGCCCCCTGAGCTGTCTCCCTGTGCATAAGCAGCCCATCTTTCTCCCATGATTATTCTCTCCAAGGAGTGTATCTACTTGAGGTAATGTTCAACTCATATGCCTGTCTTTTGTTTGGCTGGAAACGACAGGTGTGGGTTCAATTCCAGACCCGAAGGGCAGCTAGGGGCCATAGTCTCAGTGGTTCCACCCGCCTCTTATCGGACCAGCAAACCTGGTCCCCCTCTATGTGAATTTTTAATAAATGCAGATATTAATGACATTGATCAAATGATCTGCAGTCTCATTAAGTATTTAATTAAACTAAAAATCATAAATTATTTTAAAAATGTTTCTACTGCAATTTAGAAGAAAAGTCTGGACTGATCATTATTTATTTATGCTTTTAGGAAAAAAAATGTTATCTCCTAGAAATTTATTACAACATTCACTTTCTTTGGTCCTCCAATGTTTTTTTCCTTTATTATTGATAATTCAAATATGTTTGAGGAGCACCCCACTTTGATACATTTCTGTATCACAATTAATCATGAATGTTCTTCATAATTCTAAAATCCATAAAATAATATCTATAAAATAACTACTGATGATATGTTGTTGTTGTTATGTGCCATCGAGTTGTCTCTGACTCATAGTGAACCCCTCCTTGGGTTTCCAAGGCAGCATCTCTATAGAAGTAGATTGCCCAACCTTCCTTCCGAGAAGTGGCTGGTTGGTTTGAACCTCCAACCTTCTGGTTAGCAGTCAAGTGCCTTAGGCACTATGCCACACATATTAAATAAATGTGTTCTGTAAACTTTATATATTAATGGAAGTAAACAAGGAAATAAAATAATTTGAGGAGGAGTATAAGTATGTGGCATATTTGTTATCCTATACTTTGTATACTGAAAAAAGTAAGTTTTATTTGCTAAACTTAATATTCTATTTACTACTGTGTTTCCTGGTATTTTTTTATATGTTTAATTTTGCATAATAATATAAAATAGTGTTATAATTGCTTGCCTCTCTTTTATCCTCATGTAAAATGAATATTTTTCAAAGATATTCTAAAGCAATCCAGACTATTTTAAGGTATAGAATTAGTGTCAGGAGTTCTTCTTAATTGTTCTCCCATTTATTTATTTATCTACTTACGTTTTTTGTGGTGAAAACATATACAAGTCATTCGCCAACATAACAACTTCCACATTTACAGGTCAGGGACATTGATGACATTTTTCATGTTGTGCCACCATTATTGCTACCCTTTTCCTAAATATTCCAACATCATTAACATAAACTCAATGCCCTGCAAATAAAAACTTCCTCCTTCCCAATGGTCTTGGTGACCATTAATAATCTTTGGTGTATATGTATGTGTGTGTGTGTGTGTGTGTGTGTGTATATATATATGTTTTTTTTTTCTTTTCCAATCTATCTAGGAATTCCAACCCCTCCCCCCCAATCCCTGGTAACCAACAAAGAAGAGAAAGTTCCCTTCCATGTATACACCTTTCCTTGATTTTTTTACAACAGTGGACTGATACAGTATTTGTCTTTCTGACTCATTTCACTGAGCATAATGTCCTTCAAGTTCATCCACATTATGTGGTGTTTTGTAGATTTTATATCATTCTTTAGTATTGTATAGTAGTCTCTTGTGGGTATGCACCACAGTTTGTTTATCCATTCCTTCATTGATGGGCACCTAGGTTGTTTCCATCTCTTTGCTATTGTGAATAGTGCTGTGATGAACATGGGTGTGAGTCTATCTATTCGTGTCCTGGTTCTCACTTCTTTAGGATATATATCTAGTAATGGGATTGCTGGGTCAAATGGTATTTCTATTTCCAACTTTTTAAGGAATTGCCATACTGATTTCCACAGTGGTTATATCGTTTTACAGTCAATCCTACCAGCATTGTCTCCCATTTATTTTCAAACATCCATAAAAACTCAGTGGCTATGTATAATATACATGCAGCTGGAGTTTACCCTCCCAAAAAAATCATTCTGCTTATTCCTGTCTCCCTGGTCAGTGTAACATCAATGAGAATTTTTCTATAAGAAAAAGTAATCTAACTGAAAAGAAGCTTATTAAATATAAGTATATAATACTTGGCAAGGAGTGTAATTCTGTATAGAGATCAACAGTCTTCTAGACATTTAAACCATCTATTCTGGCAAACATATTCAGGAGAGAGAAAAACGAGTGGTAGCTGGGCAATGTTACGGCCTTCCAAAGTGGAATAGGACAAGTGACAATTTATGTCTCTGATCAGTAGAAGATAATTCAGGATCAATCAAGGAGCTGCTGTTCCTGCTGGATAAATACTAAAACCAAAATCAAAACCCACCATCATCAAGTTGGTTCCCACTCACCGAGATCTTACAGAACAGAGTACAACTGTCCCGTATGGTTTTCAAGGCTGTAAATCTTTATGGAAGCAGACTGTCACATGAAGAGGCTGGTGGGTTTGAAACATCGACCTTTTTGGTTAGCAGCCAAATGCTTTAACCGCTGCACCACCAGAGCTCCTTGGATTAATGCTAACCAAAAAACCAAACCCACTGCTGTTGAGTCCATTCTGACTCATAGCTACCCCCAGTGGGTTTTCAAGGTGGTAAATCTTTATGGAAGTAGATTGCCCCATCTTCCTTCTGCAGAGTGGCTGGTGGGTTTGAACCACCACCTTTCTGTTTAGTAGTGAAATACCTTAAGCACTGCACCACCAGAGTGCCTTTGGATTAATACTAGCAGAGTTTAATATATGCTTTATAAAGATTATAAAATAGAGTGGTACAGATGTAGCATTGTCAAAAGATCAACAAACAACTCTACCATTAATTCTACTGTGGTACTGTTGAATGAGCTCTGGTGGCATAATGGTAAAGCATTTTGTTGTTAACCAGAAGGACAGTGGTTCAAAGCCACCAGCTGTTCCATGGGAGGAAGATGAGTCAATCTACTTATATAAAGATTTACAGCCTTGGAAAGACCATGGGGGTTGCTATGAGTTGAAATTGACTTGATGGCAGTGGATGGTACTATTGGCATCTGTTGCCTCCTTTTTAGAGGTAAGGACTATACTTACCTCTAAAAAGAAGGGCTTGTTCTATATAAATAATTTCCAAATTGGAGTCTCTAGAGCCCTAGGAATGTTTGCATATAGTAACTGGAATTTATTAACAGTAATATTCTAAAAAAGCTGATGCATATAGTTCATTTACCTTTAAACCTTTCACACTTCAAAAAATGAAAAAATGCTTTTGGTTAGTATTATTATTTGGTTAATATAATAATATAGTATTATAGTAATAATATTATATTATTACTATACCTCAGTATAGTAATGCTGTTTATTGCGTCTTAATCAGAAACTCCAGAAAACTGATATTACTTCAATATACATTGTAAAAGTACAAAGATGAATTTGTCTTTAACAATGCAGTTTGATCAGAAGTCAAAATCTTTCCATTTCTCTGGTGCTCATGGATAGGATGAGGTAGAAATGGTATGGGAAAACTAGGGACACTGGGCCAGTTCTAATCTGTGCTGCTGTATATTACTACACCCTCTTGATAGTCTCTCAATATAATGCTCTTCTTTCTAAACCCATTTAGATAGTAATTCTTTCGGTTAAAAAATGTAATGGTGTTTGCATTTAATTTTCTGCTTCTACCAAAATAGAAAATCATTCTGTCTTGTTGAGAATAATGTCATGTTACAATATCTTATGTTAAAAATATTTTGAGAAATCATTTCAAATTTAATTTTATTAATTTTTTTTTAAATGCTAGATCCTAAATGTTTTAGAAACCATGGGTATATTGATGTTCAAAGTAAAGATCTCATTGAATTTGATGACTGTGTTATGTTGTTAGATGCTGTTGAGTTAGTTTCAACTCATAGTGATGATGCTTTGTACAATAGAACAAAACACTGCCGTGCCCTATCTTCAGAATCCTTGCTATGTTTAAGCCCATTGTTGTAGACTGGGTCAGTCTATCTCTTTGAGGGTCTTCCTCTTTTTCATTGACCCATTGGACTACTAAAGAGAAGGCTGATGGTACAAACCAACCAGCCACTCCTCGAAAGGACCATTGGGCAATCTACTTCCATAGAGATACCACCTCAGAATCCCAAGGAGGGGTCACTATGAGTTGAATTGACTCAACAGCAGTGAGTTTGCGTTTTTGCTACTCTACCAAGCGTGATACCCTTTTCCAAGGACTGGTCCCTCCTGATAACATGTCCAAAGTAAATGAGACAAAGTCTTGTCATCCTCGCTTCTAAGAAACATTCTGGCTATACTTCTTCCAAGACAGATTTGTTCACTCTCTGGCAGTCCATGGTATATTCAGTATTCTTCACTGACACTATCATTCAAAGACATCAATTCTTCTTCGGTCTTTATTCATTGTGCAGCTTTGCATGTATATGAGGCTATTGAAAATACCGTGGTTTGGGTCAGACACACCTTAGTCCTCAATGTGACATCTTTGTTTTTATAAAACTTTAAAGAAGTCTTTTGCATCAGATTAGCCCCATGGAGTATGCCATTTGATTTCTTGACTGTTCTTTCTGTGGGCATTATTGTGGGTCCAAGTAAAAAGAAATCCTTGATAGCTTCAATATTTCCTCCATTGATCATTTTGTTACTTACTGGTCCAGTTGTGAGCATTTTTGTTTTCTGTATTTTGAATTGTAATCCATACTGAAGGGTATAGTCTTGATGTTCATCAGTAAATGCTTCAAGTCCTCTTTGGTTTCAGCCAGCAAGGTTGTATCGTCTGCATATCTCAGGTTGTTAAAGAGTCTTCCTTAAATCCTGATGCCTACTTCAGTTGATTTTGGTATCCCTTCTTAGAGAAGCAATTCAACTAAACTTCTCATGCCCCAAAATCACTAATGTACTGGAGATAATGCTAAAAGGGCATTTGATGTGTTCTTGCATTATCTGGTAATTACCTGGTGTTCTTGCTTATAGTCTGTATTCTGTTTATTTATCATTTACTGTAGAATTCAGAAAACACGTGTGATTAGTAGAATGACCATGTATCTGTAACAGTAAATGAAAATTATGTAAAACAGTTATCCATCTTAGTATTTTTGTAATTTTATTACAGCAATTGTACTAGTTACATTTCTAAATACAAGGACTGCTTTAAAGTGAAAATAATCTTTGAACATTTTTTAATATATTGTGTTAATTCAGCTAGGCATATTACTTTTTAAAAAGCAAAACTATTTGAATCTGTGGCTTCTTAAAAACACATACATATATATTTGTGGTATAATTTTAATATCAGAGACTTATGTTATAGCTTTCAATGTTATAACTTTTGAATAACACCCCTGAGAATTGAGAGGTTCTTAAAAAACATTCAAATAAAATTGCAGTGGACTTTTATATTACTCCTTCATATAGGAGCCTCAAACTGATTTCTATGGCAACACTCTTAGGAAACATTTATTTTGGAATGTGCTAATGAATGGAAATAATAAGTGGATATTGATCAGTAGAAATATTACCATACACTGGAAAGATGAGTTCATTTTATAGCTTGTTCTTTTTACAGAGGTATTGGACATACTTAGGTTTAACGAAACATTCCATTTTAGATAAATAGTCACCACATTACTAAAACATTTGTTAACAGCAAGTATATGTTATAAGAAGTCTTTTGGAATGTTGTAATGCTAATAATCTTCATTTTAAGCTGAAATTTGAGTTTTGAAACATATCATAAGACACAAACACATCATAGCATTAGAATAACTCTTTGCAGTGAAGATCCTTAATCATATATTTGACTGACATGAGTGAAAATATTGTGCACATTTTAATAGTCACAAGAAGTTAATTTTCTTGAGTTAGGAACATTTATTCCTACATATTTTGAGTGGTGTAATTGTAGTATGTCTCGGGTGAAATACATCTCCAAATCCAGAGAATAATAGGCCTCACAGACAAAGAGGGTTATTTTTACATCAACTTCATATAACTAGTTAAAAAAAAACTCATTGCCATCCAGTCGATTCTGACTCATAGTGACCCCTGTGACCCTGTGTGACAGAATAGAACTGTCCCATAGAATTTCCAAGGCTGTAATCTTTGTGCAAGTAGACTGCCCCATCTTTCTCCTTTGGAGCAGCTGGTGAGTTCAGACCACTGACCATTTGGTTAATAGCTGAGTACTTAACCACTGCACCACCAAAGCGCCTATATTACTAGTAGATGATTACTATATTCTATTTACCAGAAAACTTTTCTCCTTTAATTAATTTCTCAAGTGTACTGTTTTAAACTCTATTAATTTTATCACGTTCTTTATAGTTTTCTTTTGTAGTACTATAATCTTCTCTTTTGCTTAAAAATCAATAATAAACATTGCTGGAGATGACAGTGGCCCATGAGTGACTGCACTTGCTTTCATGGGGTCCTACTTTCCTGTACATTTCATAATCATGCAGCATAAAACCTAGATTTGAATTTAACATTACCAACCTGAGTTTGCATTATAAATTATCAACTAAAACCCCCAGGTGGTACAAATGGTTAATGTACTTGGCTGCTAAGCAAAAGATTGGAGGTTCTGGTCCACTCAGACGTGCCTCTGTTACACATGAGGTCACCATGTGTATCATCACCACACCATCGTCATTGATGATAACGAGTCATAGCTCTGAGTAATAAAGTATTTTTGAGAGGCACCTATATTAGCTCTTTCCTTCTTACCTGTTGATGGGCACAAAAACAGACATAAGGGAATACTATCATTAAGTCATACTTTACTGGTACTAAAGACATTTCATAGGTAAATGATGAATAACATTATTTACGGTGCTAACTTTGTGGTTAATGAGTTGTCATCTAAATCTTACTAATGTGATGTGGCACTGTTATTAGTAAATGAGCTACCCTGCCTCTGTAGATGTTCAGTGTATTTTGAGAGAAGAGATTGGGCACAGAATGAAGGGAGTCATGAGAAAATAATATTTTGCATAGAGAAGTGAAAAGTAATCCATTAGGTACAGTATGTAGTATTTGTAGAATTTCTTAGTATTGTAGAAATCTGTATATGCTTACTTTTTAAATATATAAGTGAAGCCTTACACAAAACATGTGCTTTTAGGGAAAAAACAGAAAGAGACAAAAAACCCAAGGAGTTTCTTTCACTCATTAGTTAAGATTGCTTTCAGATGAATGTCTGTCGTTGCAAAATCATTGGCCTCAGTGGCAACTTATTTTTCATTGAATTACAAAATACGATGATTACCTTTTCATTAAATTTTTTAGAAATCACAAATCATCAACCTGTCGATTTATACAACGGTAGTTTTAAAGTTACTATGTCTACTTGAAATAACTTGAATTGCGAAGCCAGATCTGAGAGCTTAGAATGTGAAAGATAACTGATTCTTGCCTTGCAAACCTATTGTTCCCAGAAATCTTGTTGTAGACAAAGTGCTTCTGTTTGTGCAATTCAACAAAAGTGTAGTAATCTCTTGCTGTTTTCCAGAGAGACTGATAAATGCTGAGTATGTAAGAAATAGACATAGAATCTGTTTTTGGGGAACTCGAATTTTAAAAGGGTTTCAATAAGACATGCACACATGCACATGCACACAGTTTACTGTACGTAGATCTCAGGGAAGACCTGGATTCAGTACGTTATACTGTAATGGGGGGGTATGGTGCATTAAACAGTTTATGGTGACGGGATGGATAATGGAAGAAAATGTGAACTGTTGCATAACTATACATAAAATCAATTTCCAGGAAAAAAACACTAAAACATCTAGAGATATTTTTACTATATATATGTTGTTGTTGTTGTTATGTGCCATCGAGTTAGACCCGACTCATAGCGACCTCACCTTGGTTTGCCAAGGCAGTATCACTACAAAAATAGATTGCCCAACCTTCCTTCCGAGGAGTGGCTGGTGGGTTTGAACCGCCAGCCTTCTGGTTAGCAGTCAAGTGCTACCATATGATTTGAAAATTTGCCTAAAATCATGATTTATCAATTTATTGGATATTATTATCATTATTTTTAGGCCCATTTATTTATTTTTTGGGGTGGGGGTAAGGCTGGCACCTTAAGACTGTGTGGGCTTCAGGGGAGTATCGAGTGCAGGGGGCATGGAGGGGGCTCTGCTTTTGCCCCAAATCTTTCTTTATCTTTTTTTGGCCCAATTATTTAGATGGATTAAGAAATGACCAAGAATATTTATTTCCTCTCAATAATTATTTTTAGTCTAATTAACCACAAAATCTTATGTCTTATGCCCATACACAAATGCATCTCTCTGTGTGTGTCTGTGTACGCATGTGTTTTTATACTATATATATATGTTGTTGTTGTTGTTGTTATGTGCCATCGAGTCGGCCCCGACTCATAGCGACCCCTCCTTGGGTTTCCGAGGCAGTATCACTACGGAAGTAGGATTCCCCATCTTCCTTCTGCTAGCCAGAAGGCTGGTGGTACAAATCCACCAGCCACTCCTCGGAAGGAATATGGGGCAATCTACTTCCGTAGTGATATGGCCTCGGAAACCCAAGGAGGGGTCACTATGAGTCCGGTTGGACTCGATAGCACATAACAACATATATATATATAGTATTTAGAATTAAAATATAAGTAGGCATTCTTTATTTTTATTTACTAAATCTGGCAACTTTATTTCTAACACAGATGCTCACCCTGGAGTTTACAGGTGTTCAAGATCATGGTACAATTGTTTTAAGTCACTTTTTGACTCAGATGAAATTGTGTTACTTGTTTCATATTGTATCATTGACTGGAATAATCAAGTTTGTGTCTCTGCAGGCAATGACAAATACATTAGAGCTGCCATCTGGCCAGCAGTGGTTGTACTGTACCATTGATTTTAAGACAGATATGATTTCAGAGATATTAAAATGTGAAAAAAAAAAATGTGTCCTAGAATCAATAAATGATGCAGGGCTTGCTTCATGAGGTTATTAGTACTAAATTAGCTAACGCATGCTAATACTCACCACAGTGCCTTTTACTCAGCAAACATTCCACAAATGATAGCTGTCCTTATTGTTGTTTACATGTGATATAAAGAATGGTGTGATGTCATCCGTTAATATTAGTAACAGCCACTCCGGTATGTGTTAGACTCCTCTCCACCTCCACTGTCACCGTACCGCAGTGGTTCTCAATCCAGCAGACCAAAAGAGGCAGTTTACCAGGGAGACCTGGCCACGAGGGAGGAAGGAGAGACTTGCTAACACCACTCTCACGCCTGGAGAGTGTGCGCAGGCCAAGGCTGCGCCCTCGGAAGAGCAGCCTCAGAGGCTGCATCCAGGGAAATAGACTGTGCTGTGGGTCCAACAAGCACTGACAAGTAAGCAGGAAGCCCACACACCGGCGAGCAAAGGGCTCACGATTCATATCTACACAGTGCATAACCTAAAGTACTGAATTTCAGCAAAGAATGATGAGACATGCAAAGAGACAATGAGTATAGCTCATACACAGGAAAATAGTGGTGAAAGAAGGGCAAAGAAGGGGAAACAAACACATTCCCAGAAAAACAAAAACAGAAAATCTGTCACCGGCGGACTCACCTCACAAAAAAATACTCCAGACATTTCTTTAGGCTGAATGAATGTGACCCCAGAAAGTAATTTCCATTCAGTTGAAAAAACACAGAAGCTTGGGAAATGTGTTATGAAATTATAAAAGACGCTATAAGTGTGTATTTCTTCTCTTAACTGATTTAAAAGGCAGTTATATAAAACAATATGTATCTACTTGTATGGTTTGGCGTATAACATACAGGAATGTAAAATATTTCTAATAAATAAGAGCACAGAGGAGGCAGGTAAACACACCTGTACTAGAGAGAGCAAAGGCACTATACATGAATAACGTTTTTTGTATGTCACTGGGATTTTGTTGGTATATATTTGAAATAGAATCCAGTAAGTTAGGGTATATATGGTAAGGGTTAGAGCAACCCCTAAGAAATTATCTCAAAAAAGGCAAAGTGAAAAAAATCATTGAGTAATGAGAATGTTGCCCTAGAAAATATTCACATAATACAAATGAAAGCGGTGAAAGAGGAACAGGAAATAAAAGAAACATAAGGCCTATAGAGAACAAAACCACAATTTCAGGCATATATCCAAATATATCAATACTAACATTAAACACTAATGAATTAAACAATCCAATCAAGAGACAAAGATTGTCAGACTGAATAACAAAACAAGATCTGATTATATGCTTTCTATGGGAAACATACTTTAGATTCAAAAATTCAAAAAGATTGAAAAGCGAAGGGTGGAAAAACATATCATGCAGAGAACAGCCATAAGAGAGCTGGCGTGTCTGTACAAATATCAGACAGAATGGACTATGACACAAATTGTTTCTAAAGATAAAAAGGACTACATGTAATGATAAAGGAGTCAATCCATAGGAAGATATTATATATGCTTATATGATAAGCATATATTGATGTAACTGCAGAGCCACAAATACATGAAAAACTGAAAGAAATGAAGAAAAAAATCGATGGTCAAACAAAAATAGTTGGAGATTCAATTCTCCGTTTTCAGTAGTGGATAGAACATCAAAATGTTGTTGTTGTTGTTGTTATGTGCATCGAGTCGGACCCGACTCATAGCGACCCCTCCTTGGGTTTCTGAGGCAGTATCACTATGGAAGTAGATTGCCCCATCTTCCTTCCGAATCAAAATATAAGATCAGCAAATAAACAGAAGCCTTAAACGGTGGCACCCCAACTGGCAGACGTCTGAAGACACTGGAGCCACAGCAGCAGTGTCAATCAGTTTTGCACATATGGAACATTCACCAGATTGACCAGTTCCTGGGCCATGAGACAAGCCACAATAAAGTTAAAATGAAAGGATTAAGGCATATGCAGTATGTTCTTTGACCACAAGGGAATAAAATTATAACAGAAAGTTGGGGAGATCACAATTATGTGGAAATTACACAAAGTTTAAAAAAGTTAGAAACTACCAAAACTGACTCAAGAAGAAATAAAGAATCTGAGTAGACCTGTAACAAATTAAAGAGATTACATTAATAATGTATGTCCACAAGATGCATCAGTATCTCATTCGTAATGAGCGAATCTAGTGCCAAGATCTTGATTTCTAATACCATTCTCCAGTAAAAGGAACCAGGACTCCTTGGGGAAATGGGTGATTTTAGAACTGGGCAAGAAATATGCTGATAAGTATGTAGCTAGACAGTAAGGAAGTACTTGAAAAACAATGAGAGTATGTCAAAGGGACCCTAGAGCTGATTGAATGAGCTCCCAATGACCAAAGTGGGAATAATCAGCAATAAAATAAACACAGGTATATTTGTGTCCTGGTGGCACAGTGGTTAAGTGCTCAGCTGCTAACTGAAAGTTCAGTGATTCCAACCCCCCAGCCGCTCCACAGGAGGAAGGTGTGACAGTTTGCGTCTGTAAAGATTTATAACCTCGCAAACCCCATTGGCAGTTCTGGTCTATCCTGCAGGGTCCCCAGGAGTCGGGATTGACATGACAGCAAGGGAATTTTTTTTCCTGTATTGGATTATATTTGTTGTTGTTGTTATATGCCGTTGAGTCGGCCCCGACTCATAGCGACCCCTCCTTGGGTATAAATAAATGTCCACAAGTCATACTGGGATGGATGGATGGATGGAAGTAAAGGGTATAAGACTGTAGATATAGGTATGATGGAATAAATAAATAAAAGGAGAAGAATCGACAATCCACCCAGCTGCATAACGTCAGGTAATTTATGCAGATACCCTCCCTTCAGCAAGCTGGCGCATAACTCCCCACTCTACAGGTGGACTAAACATCTGCTCAGTAAAAGAAGACTTTTTCCTTTTTCTAACTTAGCATTGCTTTATGCTAAAATAATCTGTCAAAACACTGGTTTGTGCAATGATAGAAATTGAATTTTATTAACAAATATGATTTGACACCTTAAAAATTGAATACATAGCTGACAACTCATTGTCTCTATAGGGTCATTATATAGGGTAAGGCATTTCTCTGCTAAACAGAGGCTGGTAGTTCAAACCCACCAGCCACTCTGCAGGAGAAAGATGTGACAATCTATTTCTGTAAAGATTTACAGCCTTGGAAACTCAATGGGAGTTGCTGAGTCAGAATCTATGGCAGTGGGTTTGTTTTTTTTACACAGTTGTTCTGAATTGGAATTGACCCAATGGTGGTACATTTGGCTTTGGTTTGACAGTGTTACCAGGATAACAGTCATTTCACTCATGTTCTTTTAAATTGTCGCTTAAAATACAGAATGTCGCATTTGAAGTATTGTGCTAGAATTTTGCGTTTGTGTTTGAGTACCCCTTCTTCTACTACTGCTTTATGCTTTAAATTTGTTTGCTAGTTATTAAAAACAAACAAACAAAACAAAAACTCACTGTGGTCAAGTCAGATCCAACTCATAGCAACCCCTCCTTGGGTTTCTGAGGAGGTATCACTATGGAAGTAGATTGCCCAACCTTCCTTCTGAGGAGTGGTTGGCGAGTTTGAACCGCCAACCTTCTGGTTAGCAGTCAAATGACTCAGGCACTATGCCACCAATGGGCTTTTGCTAGTTATAGACAGCTAAAACTTTTGTATGCATGTAAATGTTAACATTTATATATGCATTTAAATCTAATTTAAAATTGAGCACTATGTATAATTTTATATATTTAAATTTCTTCTCTTTATAAGCTTTTAAAATAAGTTATACTGGTTCTAATTTGTAAGAAATAATTCTTCCAAGGAAATTATTTTATTGTGACTTGAACATAGTTATGGTGATTTGCTTATTAATTTTCTAAAAATAACTTTGCTCATTAACAGTATATAGTTATTTTAGTCACTTAAGATGAATTTTTATTTCAGAATAAAAGTGCTTTTATAATATCAATATCCTGAAAAATTGGCTTTCCCAGTAATTGAGTCATATTATAAGGAACGTGAAATTGGTGATAAATCAGAAGATGTAGATAATGTCCTTGCCCCTTCACTAACAGTGGTTCACTGTCATAATGATTCTTAAACAAAGAGGACATTTCAAAATGGTATGATTTGAGGAAGCCTGTTGTTAGTTGCTGTGGAGTCACTTCCACTCATTGTAACCCTTTGTGTGATAGAAAGAAACCTTGCCAGGTCTTGTGCCATCCTCGCAACTGTTGATGTGTTTGAGCTCATTGCTGTAGCCACTGTCAGTCCATCTCGTTTAGAGTCTTCCTCTTTTTCACTGACCCTCTACTTTATCAAGCATAATATCCTTCTCCAGGGACTGGTCTCCTGAGAACGTGTCCAAAGTACGTGAGATGAAGTTTTGCAACTTTTGCTTCTAAAGAGCATTCTGGCTGTACTTCTTCCAAGATGGATTTGTTCATTCTTCTGGAAGTCCTTGGTAGAGTCAGTATTCTTCACCAACACCATATTCAAATGCATCAGTCATCTTCAGTCTTCCTTATCCATTGTCCAGGTTTTGCATGCGTATGAGGCTGTTGAAAAGACCATGATTTGGGTAAGGTGCATTTCACTCTTCAGAGTGACTTCTTTGCTTTAACGCTTTAATGAGGTCTTTTGCACAGACTTGTCCAGTGCAATACACCCTTTGATTTCCTGACTGCTGCTTCCGTGGACTTTGATCATGGATCCAAGTAAAATGAGATCCTTGATGACTTCAGTATGTTTTCTCTGTATCATGATGTTGGTTATTGGTCCAGGTGAAAATTTTTGTTTTCTTTATGTTGAGGTGTAATCCAAACTGAAGGCTGTAGTCTTTGATCTTCATCAGTAAACACTTCAAGTCCTCTTCACTTTCAGCAAGTGGGGTTGTGTCATCTGCATATTGCAGGTTGTTAATGACACTTTCTCCATTTTTAACTCTTACTTCAGTTGATTTTTATATCCCCTTTCAAGAAGTGATTCTGCTTTTCTTTCCATCTCCTTGATCACTGATGTA
>NW_006921669.1:9801553-9805421 GCF_000298275.1 Orycteropus afer afer
GGTGGCTGCGATGATGGGCTCAAGTATAGCAGGGATTGTGCGGCTGGCGCAGGATCGGGCAGAGTTTCGTTTTGCTGTGCATGGGGTCGCTATGAGTCGGAAACGACTTGACGGCACTTGACAGCAACAACACAATGGTTAACACATTCAGCTGGTAACCACAGGGTCAGCAGTTCCAACCCAAAAGCGACTCCATGGGAGAAAGATGAGGAGTCTGCTTCTATAAAGATAGACAGCCTTGGAAACTGTATAGGGCAGTTCTACTCTGTCCTGTCGGGTCACTGTGAGTTAGAATAGAGTTGATGGCAGTGAGTTTGAGTAGTTTGGTCATTGTCTAGAAATTACTTGGTTTTCTTGCAGCATAGTCTATATTATATTTATTTATTTGTAAATTCTTTTGGTGTCAGCATAATTATAGTATTTTGTGGTTTATAAACAATCATATAGTGAAATGATTCATATACTTTAATTATGGTAGTCTGCTAAGCACTATTAGTGTGTATTGCATGACCATGGCATTAAGTTCATTCATCAATCTAATTGGAAAACGTTAACTATTTTATGTGTATTATTTGTTTTGAAGCTGAAATATACTTCTATTTTATTGTGACCAATACAGATGATTGTAATTCTTTGAAGATGGATAGGTGTTCAAAGCTTTAATCTTTACTCCTTCATTCCATTCAAACTAATTTTGTATGGCCAATTTATTCCTGTTCCTTGAATGGTTAGGTATAGGATGAAATTCTTCTTTTATCTCTTTTCTAGACATACACTTTCTGTTTCCTTGGCAATTTGGTATCATAAAATTTTATTCTGGTAATGTGAGAGATTTCTAGGAGTCATCCTTGTCTCTACTGGAAGTAAACATGGCCAGATTCCTATCAAATCAAGCATCTCTCTTTTTTTCCCTCACAGTTTTACTTGTTTTTTTCTTGTTTTCAATAAATGATATATCTGTTTCAAAACCTAAAGTCTTAACCCCTATTTCTCAGGCATTCATTTCTCTTCTCCCTAGAGCTAACCAAATTACCAGTTTTTTTTGTGGATCCTGTAGTTATTTTGTGTGTAGACAAGCATATGTGAACATGTATTTTTTTCCTATAGTATTTTATGAATGCTATATATACACTGTTGTGTGAATTTTAACATTTAATTCAAAATTCTAATGAATTTTGGTAATTCTAAATCATTACCATTTTAAAATGATATTTCACTTCTATTGATGAAGATTCAAAATATACAAACTACTATCTTTCTGAAACTTCACTCTTTTTTTTTTTTTAACTGTTTGTTCCTATAGTGGACTTAGAATATTCTTTCAAGAGGTTTCCACAAGAATTTCTAGGATACCATTCTGTCTATATAACTGAACAATAATTGTTAAAACCACACTTTCGTGGAGTACTTCTCAAAAATTAAATGGCTCTTTCTCATGTTTATAGTAGTTATATGAGGAAATGATCGAGGATTTCAGTAAGGAATTTAAGATACAGCAAGCTGAAGTTTAATATTGGAGAGTTAAAGTAAAACGTTGGGAAATTGCTTTAGATTATGTTGTAAGTTCTTTGAAATTTGACAAAAAAATGGAAAATCTGGCTTCTGCTACTTCTACTTTTTCCTTCAATTCTTAAAAAAAAAAAAAAAAAAGCCACATAAATAACAGATACTTGTGTTGGTGTCAAAAGACTCTAGAATTAATATGTTCATTATGTTATACAGCGATGAATATGCACTATTTCCTTGTGCTAAAGAAAAGCACCAACTTAGGCACTGAAGTACTGGTCCTCTGTCCAGTCCACTTAGAACAATCAGTGCTTTCTTATCTTGGACCTA
Organism: Orycteropus afer afer; assembly: GCF_000298275.1. Classification (NCBI taxonomy): domain Eukaryota; kingdom Metazoa; phylum Chordata; class Mammalia; order Tubulidentata; family Orycteropodidae; genus Orycteropus; species Orycteropus afer. The sequence goes on from NW_006921669.1 coordinate 9,803,390, forward strand.
ATTCCTTGTTTCGGAAATTGCCTTACAACAATTCTTAAACATTAACTTTCTAACTACTTATAATTTAAAATATGATGACATTCCGATTTAAAATCTACACATGGTCCATATTTTCAAGTGAAATATTTAAGATTATGATGAAAAACTCAAAAAGTCATTATATATTGAAAATTTCCTTTTGGCTATCTGTAATTTTAGTAATTTCCCTTTATCAAATTTTCTATTGGTATAAAATACACTATTTCTTAAAAATATCAGTTAATCAGTGCATAAAAATTCTAGTCAAATTGATTTATGAAACATATGTGGACAATATTCTACTTGTACTTTTTCTTAAAAATTTCCTCAGTAAAAATATTAACTGCTTATTTCTCCTTAAATACATCCTAAAGTACTGATTGCATAGACTACAGTGAGATCTATAATTGGAGCCTCATCTTCGAGCTTCAAAAAACAAACATAATTGTTTAAACAATTCTCTGTAGGGCCCATGGTTTTCTAATCAAAGTTAGAGAAATATGCTCTCCTTGGAAGCTGGTTTTATATTCTATCATTTAATAGAAAACCTTTATGTCAACTAGATATGGACAATTAATTATTACTTTCAGAATAGTTATTTGCCTAACAGATGTGCTAACATAAATTAAGCAGTAAATTAGTGTTGCTTCCTTGAGATAATTACTCATTTACATATAACCTTTGGCTATTCTTTCATCCTACAGTATTGGTATAAGTTGCATAAAATTGTTTTTTGTATAAAAAGTGCTTTGAAATGCAAAATATGATTGAAATGCACTGTTATTTTAGTACAGTTTTGTTGCTAAATGAAACTGTAGAGAATATTACGAATAGTTGTGGAGTCTGAATGGGATGTGTCGGAAGCTAAATGACAGCCTCTGTGGACTGCTCCACGTTACTTTACCAATCCCTTGAAACAAGTCAAACTGCCAAAATTCTTAGACTATCGCATTTTTCTCTCACATACACTATTTCAAAATAATGCTGTTATTGCTGTGTTATCCTCCTATGTCATGGTATACCGTTTGTAGGATACACTGAGGTAAGTGAATGAGGTTACTTGTGGCTGGAGGCCTAGTGGCTCTGATACAGATCCCTGGAGAGTTCTCCAAGAACTGAGGAGATGATCATATTTATAACCAGTTAATGATTCCATATTCCAATTATTGGCACCTGAAACCCACTTTTGGAGAAGACAGTAAATAGTGAACCTGTCTGTCTGTCCAACAGGGTCATGTAAAAGTATTTGTCAAGAATCTACTGTTGGCTTCATACACACTGTTTAGCAGCTACGCAATGATGAGTCAATAATTCTGTGGCATTTAATTGTAAAACGTTGAAAATATGTTTTTTTTTTAATGTGAGTAGATGATTATTACCCAGAATATTAATACAGTATTATAGCTCATAGTTTAGTAATCTTGCCCATTGCCATCAAGTCATTTCTTAGTCATAGCTACCCTACAAGACAAAGTAGAACTGCTCCATAGAGTTTCCAAGTTTGCAAATCTTTATGGGAGCAGACGGCCACATCTCTCTCCTGTGGAGCGGCTGGTGGGTTCCAGCTACCAACCTTTGGTTAAAAACCCCAGGCTTAATAACTATGCCATCAGGGTTCCTTTACTAATCTTAGAAATTTGAGTGAATGCTTTTTAAAATCACTATTCTTTAACATGTATAGTTAAATTGCATTGGTCAAATCCAATTCAATTCTAGTCTTTTTTTCTTCTTTCTCTGACCCACGCCACCAGAGCTAGATCAAACCTCACAAGTTAAAGGGCATAGTCCTTCAGACTTCTAATTGTGCTCAAGACTTCAAATGTCACTCTCTAGATTGCAGGTCTCCATGACACTCTTCACTTCTGACTTGCTGGCTACAGATTTGGGGTTTTATTCTACCGCTTTAAGATACCAGCTAGGGCCTACAAGAGACACACCTTAGAGATAATGACAAAAACAGACTAAAAATCAAAGGTTGGAAAAAGATATATCAAGCAAATGGCAACTGTAAGAG
>NW_006921669.1:9810302-9811736 GCF_000298275.1 Orycteropus afer afer
ATACCAGCTATGGTCCCTAGGCCCGTCTCACTTCTGGTCTGCTGGCTCCCACTACTCCCCCCAGGTTCAATAATTTGCTAGAATGACTCACAGAATTCAGAAGAGCACCATACTTTCAATTACAGCATTTATTACAGTAAAAAGGATACAAATCAAGACATGCATAAGATGAGATCTGGGAAGGTTCCCAGTGTGGAGTTTCCATGTCACAGAAGGGGACACACTACCCTAATCTGTGAATCACTGTTTATCACCAAGCAGGAAGCCCATAGAGAGTCAGTGTCCAGACTTTATATTGGGGTTTCAGTAGGTATGATGGATTGAACCATTGGAGGAACTCCAACCCCAGCCCCTGTCCCCTGAAGTTGGGCTGATACCAAGTGGTGGGTTTTTCTGCTTTGGTCACCTACCACCCAGCAGTCACCTCATTTAGCATGAATCCTCAGGTCTGGAGCCCCCTTAGATAACAAAACCATTCAGTCACTGGGGAAGTTCCAAGGTTTTAGAGGTCCTTGGTCAGGACCAAGAACCAAGACTAAATTTTTAAATAAACTTAATTATAAACAAACCCCACAATGGTGAAATGGACTACTGTGTTTAGTCTGTAAGGCATATTGGGGTAATTTTTTTCAGATGAAAACTTACCTCATTTTGCTTTGGAAATTAAGATTAGGGCTTGGTTAAAGAAATTTGCTTTCCTTAATTTTGCTGGATGTACTTTATTAAATAGGAGAAATACATTAATTAAAAGTATATATCATATTAAATGGCTAGGGGTCCCATGCATGCCAACAGTCTATTACAAGGTTAAGAATTGTTAGGATTCATTTTGCTTTTGTTATCTCTGTTAATAGTTTCAGGCTACTTTCAGTTTAAAATTCTAATCAAATACTATTTTAAATTCTTTGTTAAAGTGTAGTGTTAGATCAATGCAGGAACATATTTCTTCCTTATTTTGTTAAAACATACTCTTCTTTTACACCTCCTAATTAGCAAATTACCTGCTCATTAGTGAACAACTTAGAGATATTTTAATACCAGTTTAATTATTAACTGTAAATGAATAAGGAAGATTGAAGAATTGATGCTTTTGAATTATGGTACTGACCTACAATATTGGATATACCGTGAACTGGCAGAAGAATGAACAAATATATCTTGGAAGAAGTACAGCCAGAATGCTTTTTGGGAGCAAGTATCGTGAAACTTTGTGTCACGTACTTTAAACATGTTATCAGAAGGGACCAGTCTCTGGAGAAGGACATCATGCTCAGTAAAGTAGAGGATAAGCAAAAAGAGAAAGACCCTCAACGAGATATATTAACACAGTGGCAGCCACAGTGGGTTCAGACATAGCAATGATTATGAATATGGTTCAGGACCATCGGTGTTTCATTCTGTTGTTTATAGGGTTATTACGTGTTGGGACTGATT
>NW_006921669.1:9813076-9816207 GCF_000298275.1 Orycteropus afer afer
CCCAACCTTCCTTCTGAGGAGTGGCTGTTGGGTTTGAACTGCCAGCCTTCTGGTTAGCAGTCAAGTGCCTTAGGCACTACGCTACCAGAGCTCCTATTGCAATACTAGAAATATTAAAACGGGAAAAATTCACATCTGAGAATTGGGGAACTGTGTTATGAAATCTCTGCTACACATCACTTTTGCACTTAACAATTTAACCTGCTCGTTGTTCTGTTTACAGACCTCCTTGTTCCTTTTTTATAATCACTTTTAACAGATACTGTCAAACAGTTTTTTAAAGAGGTTCTATGAGTTTGCAAAATCCCAGTGATGTATGAGACTTGCGACTGGACTACATGCTTGACGACACTTAATATGTCATTTTTAAAAAGGCCATAATCACTGTGATTTTTAATTTTCCAGTGACTAATGAAATTTGTCTTTTTGTTGTTGAGGTGTTGGAGTTTTCTATAAATTCTAGAGATAAGTCCCTTGTCAGATATGTCATTGCCGAATATTTTTTCTCAATCTGTACATACCATTTTGACTCTTTTGGGGAAGTCTTTGAAAGCACATAAAAATTTAATTATAAGAATGTCCCACTCATCTAGTTTATCTTCTGCTGTTTGTGCATTTTGGGTTATGCTTGATAGTCTATTTATGCCATATATTAGGGCCCCTAAATTTGTCCCTGGTTTTTCCTTGAGGAACTTTATAGTTTTAGGTTTCACATTTAAGTCTTTGATCCATCTGGAGTTAGTTTTTGTGTATGGTGTGAGGTACAGATTTTGTTTCATTTTTGTGCAAATGGATATCCAGTTTTGCCAGCACCATTTGTTAAACAGACATTTTCTTCCCCATTTAATGGATTTCGGCCCTTTGTCAAAGATCAGCTGACCATAGGTCGATGGATCTATTTCTGGGTTCTCAATTCTATTTCATTGGTCTATGTTTCTGTCATTGTACCAACACCAGGCAGTTTTGACTATGTGGCTGTATAGTAGGTTTTGAGATCTGGCAGTGTGAGACCTCCATACTTGGTTGTTTTTCTTCAATAGTGCTTTGCTTATCCGAGGTCTGTTTCCTTTCCATATAAAGTTAGTGATTAGTTTTTCCACTTGACTGCTAACTAGAAGTCTGGCGGTTCAAACCTACCAGCCAGTCCCCAGAAGGAAGTTGGGCAATCTACTTCTGAAGTGATACCGCCTCGGAAACCCAAGGAGGGGTCGCTATGAGTCAGGTTCGACTTGACGGCACATAACAACAACAACAACCACAACAATGAAATTGTGCAAGTCTTCATGTATTTATGAGTTGTTAGGATGTCTTGTTTTGTCATAAGCCTTTTTTTAAATTATTATTATTGAATTATCACTTTTTCTTATAGATTTGTAGGAATTCATTATATATTCTGAACATAAAAATATCCTATGAACCAGCAGTTCTACTCCTGGGCATAGATATGCCCTAAAAGCCTAAAAGAATATTCATAGCAGAGTTATATATATAACAACAAAAAACTGGAAACAACCCAAGTGCCCATTTACAGTAGATATAAATAAACTGTGATACAGTCATACAGTGGAATATTAGTCATCATAGTAATGAATGAGCTACTGCTATCTTCAACAACATGAGTAAATATCATAAACATAGTATGAAGCCAAATTCCAGACCCCCTAAATTATTTATGGTTCCATTTATATAGTAAAAATCAAGCAAAACTTCTTTGTGCTAATATTTCCAGAAGTAGGAGCACTGAAACGGTATTCTCTAAAGCCAAAAACCAAAAACCAAAAACCAAACTCACTGCTGTTGAGTTGGTTCCAACTCACAGTGACCTGTCCTTGGATCTTTGAGGTGGAATCACTATGGAAGTAGACTGCCCAATCATCCTTCCGACGAGTGGTTGGTCGGTTTGAACTGCTAGCTTTCTGATAAACAGTCAAGTACCTTAAGCACTATACCACCAGAGCTCCCTCTCTAAATCCAAAACTAAGTTACTCAGATGCCAAATGTAATAATTATTATAATAACCAATAACTAAAAGCCCTCTGCCATTCAGTCAATTCTGACTCATAGCAACCTGTCAGGCTGTAAATCTTTATGGAAACAGGCTGCCTCATCTTTCTTCTGCAGAGTGGTTAGTGAGTTCAAACCAATGATCTTTTAGTTAGCAGTTGAATGGTTTAACCACTGTGCCACCAGAGCACCTCATAATTATAATAGCTACTATGTATTCAATGCCTGCTGTATTCCAAGTAGAACTAAACTCTAATCAATATGTAACCACAAAATTAAATGACCTCTCTGTCCAGGGTAAGAAAAGTAATTATACTGGTGATGAAAACCATAAAAGGGTGGAAATTTTATATTTAAGAAATCTCTAATGTGAATGCATGTTCATTCTTCCCTCTCTGTGCAAGGTGGGCAAGATTGCTTTTATCATGCATGTTTTAGAGTGATCAATATTCATAAAGCATATATCAAAGTTCATGATGGAACTTGGGTAGAAATAATTACATTCTGCTCAAAATATAAGTAATATGGTTTTTGTTCTTGAAAAGAATAAGACACTAGGATTGTATTTGTGAACAGTGCAAAGTACATATGACAAAGACTATATCTGAAGTAATTTGCACACTGAACAAGAGTATAAACCCTGATGTGACAGATTATTTGTGCAGCTCTTCGGATATAAAACATTTTGAACTTGTTTATCTGATTAAAGTATTTAAAATATGTAGGAGACGGTAGCTTATAAGAAATTGTCTCTCTCCATCAATTTTTAATTTTCCTGTAAATACTATATCTTTTGGTGGTGTAGTGCCTATGGCATTTGACTGCTAACCAGAAGGCTGGTGGTTCAAACCCACCAGCCACTCCTCAGAAGGAAAGTGAGGCAATCCACTTCCATACTGATACCACCTTGGAAACTCAAGGAGGGGTCGTTATGAGTTGGATCCGATGGCAGTGATGTTCATTTGAGTTAGTGATCAAAAAGTGAGACATATTTGTCATCAAAATTGTTCCTTTTTTTAAATGCATTTTATTGAAATATAATTTGTGTACAATGATATACACAAAACTAAAGTGACATGGCTCAATGCTTTTTTCTTTTTTTTGCAGTGTTCCCTTTCCCCCCCTCC
>NW_006921669.1:9818310-9827372 GCF_000298275.1 Orycteropus afer afer
GTTTTCCTTGATCTGTCTCTCAATTCATTGAAGATACCTAAATATAATTCTTTTGAATTCCTTATCAGGGAGTTCCAATGCTACATCTTCCTCAGGGATGTGTTTTGGGTCTGTATCCTGGTCCCTTGTTTCTCTGGCTTTATCTTACTTCTTTGTGTGCACTGTGATGCCCTGTTGTCTCTGAGGCATTGTGAAATTTTTGTGTTTATATTTAATCGGTGATTGTATGTTGGAGTGACTTGTACATGATTTTCATTTTCTTTGTTTTGTTTGTATGTTATCTCCACAAGCAGGTACTGTCCTGTGTTCCTCTATTTGATAGTTGGCAGCACTTATACACTCACTGTCTCCTTTCTCATTGTCAGCCTCCTGTATGTCCCTGCCATCCTTGGCAAACAGAGCCTATTCTTAGGTCCCTGGAATCTGAATGAGAATTCTGTCAAGTTAAAATCCAAAAGGCCACCACTTGTAAACATTCAAAATGGTCACTTTCAATATCCAAAATGGCCACTGCTTTTAAACATTCAAAGTGGCTGCACCCTCAGTCACTCTCAATATCCAAAATGGCTTCCATTTGTAAATAATCAAAATGGCTGCATTCTCTAGGCAGAGGAAAGTCCATAGCTCAGGTTGTCTTCCTCCTTGCTGTTTCCCTTCCTAGTCATTGGCCACCAGCGCAGTCATCCCTGCAGCCCATGGCGACCAGGGCTGATCGTTAGGTCAATTCTCAGGTCCCAACACTTCTTGGAAATATTCAGGCTATTGGTCCCGTGAGAGTAGCTGACAGTCCACTGCTCTGACTGTCTCTGTACTCCCTGTTTTTGTTCAGGTTTTTCCACTAGTTGGTGCCTAATCCACTTTTGTATAGTTCCTTTCAAAGCTCAGGGCTCCAGGATTATCTTCTGTATCTCTGTCAATTGGTTTCTCTTTTCTTTGTTGAAGAGGGTTTGTGTAGCTTGTCTGCCTATTCCTCCATATTACCAGAAGTGCCAAAATAATTTCTTGAATTATGTGGAGTCTCACATCCAACTAACTCATGAATACACACATTATTTTAATTATTCTCTGATAAGTATTCATGTGAAGTACACAAAATCAAGTATTACTTAGTTAATTGTACATATAATAATTTGAACACAGGCTTTATGATAGAGCAAATAAAAAGTTAGCACTTAGATTAAGTAAAAATAACAATAATAACAGAAACAATAATAATAGATAACACTTACTGGACACCTCATCTGTGCCAGGCGATGTTCTAAGCAATATGCATTAGCTCACTACAACGCTATGAGATGAAAACTATGGGGCAGTTCTCACAGTCACATGGAATCACTATGAGTCAAAATCAGCTCTGCGGCACCTAACAACAAAAGCATAAAAACTAAGATTGACAACATGCCCTGTGTGAGCTGGCTTTCTATTTTACCATTTAATCTGTGTCACCCTCTTGCTATGTGCACTACAAAAAGAAAGAGGCTGTGGAGGGGCAAATGGGCAGTTATTGCTTTACGGGTATAGCATTTCTCTTTGTGGTGATGCAGTTCTCAAAAGAAATATGGTGATGGTTGCATAACATTGTGAGTGTAATTAATACCACTGAATTGTGCACTTAAAATTGGTTAAAGTGGCAAATTTTATAGATGTTGTTAGTTTTTGTCAGGTTGGCTGCAGCCCATGGTGACACTGTGCAGGGCAGTGTGAGCCATTGTCCAGGCCTGTGCCGTCTTCATGATGCTGGTATGTTTCAGTCCATTGTTGTGGCTGGTCTGTCAGTCCTTCTCCTTGAGGGTTTCCCTGCCTTTCATTGGCCCTCAACTTTACCAAACGTGGTGTCCTTTTCTAGGGACGGTCTTTACTGATGCTATGTCCAAAATAAGAGAGTCAGAGTCTCAGCATCCTCACACTTCTGAGCAACATCCTGGTTGTATTTTTTGTGACACCGATTGGTTCATTCTTTCAGCAGACCATGGTATAGTCAGTATTATTTGCCAAAACCACCATTTGAGCACATTGATTCTTCCGTCTTCCCTTTTCATTATGTAACTTTTGTGTGCATATGAGGTGATTGAACAGACCATGGCTTGGGTCAGGAGCACCTCGGTGATCTTTGCTTTTTAAAACTTGATATATACCTGCAGGCTGCTGTTTATAGGCCTTGCAGGTTGCTACGAGCCTTCTTCCAGTGCTGGTGCCATGTATGTTTGTTTGTTTGTTTTTCATATACTTCATATAATCGACCTTCCTGGGTAAGTTTTTCAGTGTGCATGTTGTATAAGATAAAAGGATACAACCCTGGTGCACACCTTTTCCTATTTGAAACCATGCACTGTCCCCTTATTCTGTTCAAATGGCTGCCTCATTCATGTACAAATTTCTCCTGAGCAGAATTAAGAGTTCTGGAATTCCTGTTCTTTGTAATGTTATCCGTAATTTGTTATGCTCCAGTCAAATGCCTTTGCATAGTTGATAAAAAAAATAAATAAACACCTCTCTGGTATTCTTTTGGCCAAGATCCATCTGATATCAACAATGATTCTTCTTCTGAATCCAGTTTGAACTTCTGGTAGTTCCCTATCAGTGTTCAGCTGTAGTGTTTTTGAATTATCTTCACCAAAATTTTGCTAGGATGTGATATTAATGAAATTGTTTGATAATTTCTGCATTCTGTTGGATCATCTTTCTTTGCAATGGGTATGAATATGCATCTCTTTGGGTTGGTTGGCTGTCTTTTGAAGTTCTTCATATAGACTAGTAAGTGCTTCCAGTGTTCCAGTATTCATCTGAATGTTGAAGCATCTCAGTTGGCATTCTGTCAGTTCTTGGAGGTTTTTCCACCAGCGCCTTCAGTACAACTTGAACTTCTTCCTTCAGTCCAGCAGTACTCGATTATATATTATCTCTTGAAATGGTTGAATGTTGACCAATTCTTTTTGGTACAGTGAGTCTGTGTGTTCATTCCTTCTGTCTCTTTTGGATGCTTCCTGTGTCATTTCATTTTTTTTCCCCTGTAGAATATTTCAGTACTGGTAGGCTTGAATTATTATATAAAACACACACACATATGGAACCCCCTAGTGGGTTGTTCGTAGTGGGTCAACATTTAAACACTCAGCTGCAAACCACCCAGTGGTCCCACAGGAAAAAGGCGTAGCGATCTGTTCTCATGAACATTACAGCCTAGAAAATCCTAAGAACAGTTCTACTCAGTCATGTGCAGTCAGTGTGAGTCAAAATTGACTCAAGGGCCTCTACCAACAACAATTTATATTGTGATGTTGTACACACACACACACACCACAGTTTTAAAGAAAGAATGAGTGGTCATCGCCTTAATGCAAAAATTGGTTGAAGGTTAATACGGGTGGAGGAAACACCTTTGGAAAATACTGGCAGGTGTGAAAGTACCCACTGTTTTTCAAATACTGAATAATCCAGTGAATGTATGATGAGAGAGTTGAAAGATGAAGCTGCAAATAGACTTTTGGGTCTAATTGTAGGAATACTTGTGATAGGCAGGAAAGAAATGGGAAAGAAAGAACTGGATAAATCATTTGAAGTAATATATTCTGATGGGAGTAATTGTTCTTAATTAAGTCTTACAATATCATGATCCCATTTCTTCATTTTTTTTTTTTTTTTTTAACAAGAATCAATCTAATTGCAGCAAAGTATCCATCTGTACACGAAGCTTGAGTATACCATACTTACTCATTTTTGGAGACAATGCCTATAATTGCCAGTATATCTCTCCATTGAAACAAATTTCTTCAAATTAACTTTGCCTGTTTTTATGAACTTATATCAAAAGACAGTAACTGGTGTCTCATTAGCTATCAAGTCTATTTAGTAGCAAACATACCATCTCCATATTTTAAATACTTTTTTCTGAAACTTGTGTTGAATATTTAGCTGCAATTCCTTGCTAAATGCTTTGTAACATTTTCTTCAATCTTAATCACATTTAAATCCTATTCTGTGTGGGAACCAGATGCTCATTAGTTGGTTTCTGCATGCAGATTTCCAATAGCCCCAGAGTTTCCCTGACTGTTGCTGACATCAAAGCCAGTCAAAGCTTGCCCACCCTGTTCTTGGTACCCAGTTTTCCTACACACAGCAGGATGCTGAGACAAACTTGCTGTCTCTTGTCTTCCTTTTTCCACTTGGACTTCACGTGTTTTCTTTGGAAGCACCAGAAGCACCTTTTAATTAAATAAAATTGCCAAATAAGCAAATGCAAATCATTTTGAAATGACTATGACTCGTGGAAACTTGCTGAGATAATATTTCAAAACAGTATATAGCATTTTACATCTGATTTTTCATGTTAATGAAAATCACGCACCCTAACTGACAGATAGCATTTAAAAGTAGAGTTGGAATAAATATTGCTGTTTTTTTTTTTAAATTGAATCTGTTAAAAACATTGTGTTAATGAAAATTGTTTAAGCATTCTTTATCACAAGAATTTATAAATTATACTATTTAAAAATATATTTTGGAGAGTGATTTAGGTTGAACATGTGGTACAGATTCATCTTTTTCCATTTAACATTGAGTTTTAGAAAATATATATCGTTAATGGACCATCCACTTTCAAGTCATTTTGTTTGCTAAGCTAGAACTGAGATCGGAGCAATTATGTGTGTAGTAAAACCTTGAAAGCAGAAAGCATTGCCTTAAAAAATGTTCGTGTTCATTTGCAGTTCATTTGCAAGGCAAGAATAGCGTCAGAATTCTGCGTCAGAATTCTGCCCTAAGTAGGATTAAGTTGAGAAGCAAGCTCTGTGTGCATTGTTGCATTTATTTGTAGCTGAATGTCTAAAGCTTTAGTGTTACTGACATCTGGAGTGTTTTCCAACATGTTTTATAATGTGTTTTACTCTCTTTTTCATTGTTGATCACATAGCCATTTGCTGTTGCTGGTAGTGTTTTCCAGGCTTCGGAACCCTTTTTCTTCCTGCGTGCTAATGACACTTACTTGCCACAACTGCATTTTTGTAAACGTTCTTGATGCAGATTTCGGGTAGACAAAAAACGAGTGTAAATGATTTCCTGACATTTGTTGCACTTTCCATGTAGAGCATTTTAGCAGGTGATTAGACCTTTGGTATTGATTGCTAAAGAAGCTGTGAGTGCACCGTCCAGCTGATGAGAAGTTGAGCAGTAGTGGGTATGAGAAACGGTAAGCAAAGTAAGAAATGAGACCGGAAAAATGAACAATTGTTGAGGATAAAATTAGGTTACGAATGTAACATAACATTTAAATTTTTTTTAACATTTTAAATGTTATAATGCATGAAGCATAAACTAAATTATATAAATAATACCAAGGAAACGTGTTGCATTGCTATTAGTTGTATGAAGCTTGAAGAATATTTAAATGATCTATTTAAAATCGGTTACCTTTTGAATACTAATTTTGGACAAGCAAGTCCTTCATCTTTCAAAAGGGCTTCTTAAATAAATATTGGGAATATCATGTTTATTCAGTCTTTTATTGTTATATCCTTACTTTGTCATTGGGTTCTCATTTGCTTAATGCAGAAAAGACACTGAATTGTGTTGCTGATTGTATTTTAATATCTGGCTCTTTGATGGTAATTATGTAAGGGCTACAGACCTCACAACCAAAACCAAAAACCAAACTCACTGCCATCAAGTCAGATCCAACTTACAGCGACCCCTCCTCGGGTTTCCAAGGCAGTATCACTGTGGAAGTAGATTGCCCAGTCTTCCTTCCGAGAAGTGGCTGGAGGGTTTGAACTGCCAGCCTTCTGGTTAGCAGTCAAGTGCCTTAGGCACTCTGCCACCAGAGCGCCTATACCACAAAGCTGGTCTTAAATTCTCTTTGTACAAGGGCTACTTTCAAAAAGACAAATGAAGTTTCCCTCTCCCTCCTGTATTATTTGAATGTCTAGGATGAGAGATTTCCTGGGCATAGGTCCTCTCTACACACCATGACTATCTATTTGTCAATCATTTTGAACAAAGATTTTGCCACTGTCACCAGTTTTTAACTTGGAATGACATTGTTTTGAATTAAATTTGTTTATGTAACAATTTTTTTCCAATATATTTTAAATTAAATATATCAAAGTGAGTATATATATTTTGATGAAGGTGAGGCTGTTACCCTTCTGACGGAGAGGTCAGGAGTCCGGCTAGCAGTTGTCCTGTCACAGCTCAACTTGGCAAAGGGCATCGCCATTGCCGCTGTTTATCATTTTCTGTGTGAAACTCAGTTAGAGCTGACACAACAGTGTGTTGGTTCTCTGTGCGAGCTGTGATATAGCAACTCACTCTACCACTGTCAAATTCACCATATGTAATATACCGTGGCAAGATAAATGAATTCAGTGTTGTGCTAGTTAAATTGAAAGTATTGACTCTACAAGCCTTAAGAATAAATCTGAATTGTAAAGAGTCTGATTGTTAAGTGATTACAGTCATTTATTGCCATCAGCCATAAAAATTATAAAGGTCTAAGTGCTTTTTTTCAGACAGAGATGCAGTCTAATTTTACGTGAATGCATAACCTAACAAGATCAGCAGGCTTATTGGAGCATATGAATCGTACTTTTGTTCTTCATTTTGAATGGACTGTGTCTTCATTGTCCCCTTCTTCTCATCACGATCATACTAAAATTTTTACTTTAGCACTTCACTTTCTTTGTGTGTATTAACTTGTAGTTGCTTAATTATTGTTGCCTTTGGTTTGAAACCAACCCGTGTCCAATAAGTAAATATAAACAAAAAGAAAGTATAATCATCCCCCAGAGCAGGGGAAAAAGAAGAGGAGTATTTATGCATAATAAAATCCACTACAGTTTATTTTCTCAGCTGCTGCTACTTCCCTTCCTTTGTTGTTGTTGTTGTTGTTGTTGTGTACCCTCGAGTCAGACCCGACTCACAGCGACCCCTCCTTGGGTTTCCTAGGTGGTATCACTATGGAAGTAGATTGCCCAACGTTCTTTAGCATATGAAATTTACTAACCAGCCCCCTCACCTAGGAAAAAACTCAGAAGTCTCACCTAGCTTTTTAGTAGCCCTGAATATGGGCTCTCAGGTAGTCTACATAGGTCCAGAGGTAGCTGTTCTTGCTTCGCAGATCTAGAACCCAAAATTCGACGTGTCTTCCCTCCTCCCAGCCCCTTCTCTCAACCGTGAATGGTGAAATGGGGCAGGGTAAGCATAATAAACACCTCCATTGCAAAGGAAAGGGTGGAAGGCACGCAGCCATCTCTGACCATAGCATTTCTGAAATCCTGTTGGTCAAATGTTTTGTGTCCCATCTTCTGAAATTAGGAAATTTTTGCTTAGGTTTTCTAGGAGCAGTTCCCCAGTCCGAACAACAACATGGCTCTTGGCTTTGCCCTCTTGGAAATCCTTCTGTTTCCGTTATCTTGCTTGATCACATCTGAAGAAGAATTGGGGAATCCGTCGTCTTTGGTTCTTTGGTGTCTGCATGTTGAGTTCAGAACTGTGAAGGGTTTGAGATGCTGTTGTGTTTGCGGAGATACACATATATACATACGTGTGTGTGTATTCACACTCACATACACACATGTGCACACACATGTTGTGATAGAATCTCCAATCTCTGGATCAGAGAGACTATTTTCTCATGTAGCAGCTTGCATTAATTCCTATGCGTCAGTGTCCCACAGGGTGACATTGTGAGAACCAGATGTATTCTGCACATAAAATGAGGTTTGTACCACAGGAGAATGACGCTGAAATTGTGAATCACAGAGTTGATAGAATGCAGTGGTCTTCCTCCCCTTCACAGAAGGAGAGAGATGGGGGTGGGGAGGACTCTTCTCTGGGATGTGAACACATTCTCTCTTGGGAGGGAAGGGGCAGGTCTTTACTTCACAGCCTGGGCTATGTATGTCTTGGGTATTATATACCTCTTGGGGAAAGGTTCCTAGATTTTTTTTTTTTGTGAAAGTTAGTGGTTCAAATGGTCTTTATTTTTTAAAAAATAGGTACATATTACAATTTCATAGAAATAAAACTCATATACCATACAATCACCCAATTTAAAGTTTGCAGTGCAGTGGTGTTTATGGTATATTCACAGAATTGTGCAACCCTCACTATGGTCAATCTTAGAACATTTTCATCATGAAAAGAAATCTTGTGCCATTAGCAGTCCCTTTTCATTCCACCCACCCTCTCCCCCTCCACCAGTCCTAGGCAACCAGCCCCTCCCCCACCACCAGCCCTAGGCACCCAGCCTCTCCCCCTCCTTTGGACATTTCATGTAAATGAGATTGTATATGCCCTTTGTGATTGGCTGCTTTCACTTAGCATGATGCTTTGAAGGTTCATCCATGTAGTAGCATGTACAGTATCGGTGCTTCATTCCTTGTTATTGCCAAATAATATTAACGATGGTCTTTTTCATGTCTCCAGCCATCACGGTCTCTTTTCACCCAGGATGATGGCACTTTTACAGCACAACTCCCTCAAAAACATATTTGTTTTCCTTGCTGCTCTGTTTGATTCCAGTCAGCTATGTGCGCCTTCTCCGAATTCTTTGCAGGAAGTGCTGGTGTCGGACCTTTCCATCTCTCTCTCTCTTCCCACCTTGCTTGATCTAGATCTCAATCTCATTACGGGTACACAGAGCTTATCAGGCTTTTTTGGGATCATAATCTTCCCTAAGACATTTTGACCAACTGAATGGATTTACTGGGGACCAACAGAATCCAATAAAATACTTAAAAAACAAAAGGCATGCCAGACACTATCTTTATTTATTAATCTTCCTTTTTTCTTTTTACCTGTGGCTGAGTGTAATTACCCTCTGTCTCAAAGCATTTCTCATTTTCATTTTTATAGATTGAGAAGGAGAAGGGGTTTTCTTTTCCAACTTTACAACTCCCTGAACTCTATTTTCTCTTTCCTCTCTTGCTGCAAACAAGATAGTTCTTTTCTGACCTAAATAAATGGAAAAACATCCCATGCTCATGGATAGGAAGACTGAACATTGTGAAAATGTCAGTTCTACCCAAAGCAATCTATACATTCAATGCAATCCCAATCCAGATCCC
>NW_006921669.1:9829177-9836920 GCF_000298275.1 Orycteropus afer afer
AAAAAAAAAAAAAAAAGATAGTTCTTTTCTGAGCTCACCTGTCTCTTGTTAACTTTCCAAATTTAACAATAATAACTAGCACACACTAGTAACATTGCCCTTTGAGAAGTCACCGTCACATGTTCATTAATTCATTTAACAGTTTGTGTTACATTAAACAGCCAGTTGTATCAAATTGTTTAGCATTACATAACAGTGATTGCTTTTTTCCCAGCCTCCAATAATACTGTCCTCTCTTCTACTTTCCAGCCCTGAAGCCAGTGATCCATATTACAGTTTAGTTTAGTGTTGTGGCACTCATCTTCCAGGTATCAGTTTCTTTATTAGTTAGCTTTACTTGCAGTAACAACCCCCACATCATTGTGGCTTTCAAAAGCCCCTTATGGTGTGTAAGGGTAGGAGGGCTTAAGTGTGGCCCTGCTTCAGATTGACTATGGGTCTA
Organism: Orycteropus afer afer; assembly: GCF_000298275.1. Classification (NCBI taxonomy): domain Eukaryota; kingdom Metazoa; phylum Chordata; class Mammalia; order Tubulidentata; family Orycteropodidae; genus Orycteropus; species Orycteropus afer. The sequence goes on from NW_006921669.1 coordinate 9,829,620, forward strand.
TTCCACCTGTCTTCTTAGCCTGAGACTTTGATGAAGAAGTAACCCCTACCTGAGAGGATGTTTAGTTCTTATGGAAGAGGGCAATAGCGACAGAGAGCCCAAGCCCGGCCACGCAATTACACGGAATGTTTTGCTACACAGTATATGTCATGCCTCTGTACATTCCATTGACCATAGCAAGGAGCATGATCAAACCTAACATGAATGGACAGGAGGAGTACTCCCCCAGGATATGGAGGAAGGAGTGGTGGCAAGAGGAATACTTGTAATCAATAATTCTGCCTGCCATAGGAGGGAAGGTTGGGCAATCTACTTCCGTAGTGATACCTCCTTGGAAACCCAAGGAGAGGTTGCTATGGGTCGGTCCAACTCCACGGCACCTAACAACAACAACAACAATGGGAAGAAAGGAAGCATGAGCCTTTTTTTCCTTTTGTTAAGGGGCAATTATAGTTTTAAACTATGAAAGGAACTCTGGTGGCATAGTGCCTAAGGATGACTGCTACCCAGAAGGCTGGTGGTTCAAACCCACCAGCCACTCCTCGGAAGGAAGACTGGGCAATCTACTTCTGTAGAGATACCACCTCAGAAACCCAAGGAGGGGTCATTATGAGTCGGAACTGACTCTATGGCAGTGAGTTTGTTTTTTGGTTTGATAGGTTTAAAAAATGACTGAAATGGTCAGTTTTAAACAGCTTTTTCATTGTTTGAGAATATTCTATGTGGCTTACCACCACATTTGAAAGTCTTACAAGCGATTGAATTCCTTTTCTATCATGGAATTAAAGATTTATTTCAACTGTGGACTGATAATATTGATGGTGAAACACTGGAAATAGTGGGATTATTTAGAACATGAAAAATCAATATTCTTGAAATTTGTTTAGCTTCTGAATCAAATATAGTATGATTTTGTCTTATAAACTAGTTTGTGTGAGACCCATTAGAAAACACCAGTTTGTTTGCCATTTTAGAAGATAACAAATATTTGAATGTGTACTAGTCTGTAAATTTTATTGTGCAAACAGTTTGGTGTGAGGACAAATAATTGCACTGGATTTCATTTTCATTCTAGTGAGCTTCTCAGATATCAAGTGACTCTAAGCCTAGATTGCTAACATATTTATTTTAGTTTTTCATCTGTACATATTATGATAATAAACCTAGTATCAGTGTTTCAATTGTAAATATTTTCCTTTTTATTGAAAAGTAATATAACATCATTAAAGTAAAATTTGAAAATAACACAAAACAATCATTATAATCCCATCACTTTGCCACAGATGTTTCCATAGGTCTGTATCTAATAACGTGTTGTTAGAATCATTGTATATGTGGAAATGTATACAGTTTTTTCAGTGAACATCATATCATAAACATTTCCAAGACATTTTTATTTTAACGATAGAAATGACCAATTATGTCTACAAATTACATTGAAATGAAATTGGGATCGGCAATTCTTTGCAATCATTCTGAGGTTGTTATTAAATGGGTCATTTTGTCCTTTAAAATAAAAATTTTGCTAATATTAGCATTATGTTATTTCACAGTGAGGATTATATTGATCATCTTCCTTTTTCCCAGGCAGTATGATACTGTTTTGCTCAAAAAACTAAACTTTTGTACTTTATTTAATCTATTTAAAAGACCCAAGAGAGATTGGTTTTCATACCTTGCTACAAAATAAGCTTTCTAAATATCCTTTGGTCAGTAAGACTCCAGATTTCCTTGTTTCTGATCTATTTACATCAGCTGTGATATCATTCAAATTTTCTTAAATTTTTTTCAAAAGGAATAAAACTATATGAAACAATATACTACATATTGGTATAATTTTATTAGCTGATTTTAGAGTCTTTTGTTTCTCTGGGAAAATTTCACCTTTGCTTTTTAAAACTTGCTGTCCAAAACCCATTGCCATGAAGTCAATAAGACTTGTAACAACCCTATACAACAGAGTAGAACTGCCCCTTAGGGTTTCTAAGGCTGTAAGTATTTCCGGAATCAGACTACCTCATCTTTCGCTCATGGAGCAGCTGGTGGGTTCAAACCACTGACCTTTTGGTTAGCAGTCAAGTGCTTTAACCACTGCTCCACCACAACTCCTTTAAACTTGCTCAGAACTCTGAAAATTTAATTTAGTTGAACAGCCTTGTTGTTGTTGTTATGTGCCATGGAGTTAGACCCGATTCATAGCGACCCCTCCTTGGGTTTCCAAGGCAGAATCACTGCGGAAGTAGAGTGCCCAACCTTCCTTCCGAGGAGTGGCTGGTGGGTTTGAACCTCCAGCCTTCCCATTAACAGTCAGGTGCTTTAGGCATTACCCTACCAGAGCTCCCCCTTGAACAGCCTTGTTGTTGTTGTTATGTGCCATTGAGTCAGACCTGACTCATAGGGACCCCTCCTTGGGTAGTGGGAATTTGAATGGTCTTAATTTGCATATGTGCCCCAGGAACTCTAGGATAAGAAGGTAATTCTGTAGTCATCCTGTTTGCCTGAGGTCCTCCTCCAGATCCCCAAGGAGGTCACCAGGAGATGTATGGCTCCAGATCAAAACAGCTCTTAGGAGGTGCATGGCACCCTTCTTGAGCGCTCCTTCCTTTTCAAGGCCCTAGTTGTAGATACTTGGGAGCTCTGGTAGCATAGTGGCTAAGACACTTGCCTGCTAACCAGACGGCTGGCGGTTCAAACCCACCAGCCACTCCTCGGAAGGAAGGTTGGGCAATCCTACTTCCGTAGTGATACTGCCTCGGAAACCCAAGGAGGGGTCGCTATGAGTCGGGGCCGACTCGACGGCACATAACAACAACAACAACAACAGTTGTAGATACTTAGCAATTCTTTGATTTTGTTTTTGAAATGTCCCCTTTTCATTGGGTCTTTATTAAATAAACTTTCTACTGAAGTATCACATAAAACCAAAAACCAAACTCACTGCTGTCGAGTTGGATCCCACTCATAGCGACCCCTCCTTGGGTTTCTGAGGCACTATCACTACAGAAGTAGATTGCCCAACCTTCCTTCTGAGGAGTGGCTGGTAGGTTTGAGCTGCCAGCCTTCTGGTTAATAGTGAAATCAGAAATATAAAGCTTGATGAATTTTCACGAAATGAAGACTCCTGTGTGACCATCATCAATATAAAGAAATAGAACTTACCAAGGAGCCCTGGTGTTACGGGTTAAGCACTCAACTGCTGAAAGAAAGATCAGAGGTTCGAACCCACCAGCTTCTCCATGGCAAAAAGATTCGGCCGTCTGCTTGCATGAAGATTTACACCTTTGGTTTACTATGATGCCGTTCTACTCTACCCTATGGGGTTGCTATGAGTCAGAATCCACTGGATGGCAGTGAGTTTTGGTTTAGCACCACGGAGGGTCCACTCAGCCTCCTCCTGTTCATAATCTTTTCCAAAATAACTATTATTCTGATATTTTAATTAGAATAATCTATGGTTCATTTTGGTGTTAGCAAATTTTATCTTTTCCTCTTTTTTTTTTTTTTTAACTTTGAAAGGGTCAAGTACAAGAAACACTGATGTAATTTATACAATATCATCAGTTTCTAAATGGAAAATGCCAAACATAAATGAAATGTTTCTCTGTCTAAACGTAGTGCATGGGATTTTAGTATCCGTTTTACCTGGAACTCTGGCTGCTGAAAGCTGTTGTGCCACTGTTTATTCATTTAAAAATTATTATTGTTCATCTGCTAAGAAGATTATTAAGGTAATATTTAGGGGTTGAATTTGTATGCAAACAAAAATAAACACAACTCCCCCACATTCTGTTTCCTTGAGCGCTCACATATTATACCATCACTTTTTTTACTGAGTAAGTAGAACCTTCTCTTTTCCCCTTTAGGAGTTGGCTGTTTGCAAAAGATTTGATTCATTTGAGTCCTTTTTGATGTGAAAATAGCAATATGGCACTTCAGATTTTTACATTTATGACTCAGTATTTTATGAATTTTTTATTCTTCACTTGAAATGTTGCAATTTGATCTCAATTTGAAAGGTTAGAATTAATTATAATGAGCGTTAAAAATTGATAATTAGAACTTGAAATCAAAATGTCAGTATCGTTATTGTGAAGCTGTTCGAGTTAGCTGAGACTTTTTCTAATATGTCAGACAATCACAGATCATAACTACTCCAATCTACTTTTTAAAATAACAGTCTTTATGTTTCCATTTCTTTTTCTCTGTGGTCTTATAAATAGAAAACAGATAAGAATTATTATCAGTGTTACTGTTGTGTGGTTAGGTGCTGTCGAGTCAGCTCTGACTGGTTGACCCTGTGTACGGCCCAGCAAAACACTGCCTGGTTCTGGGCCAGCCTCACAGTCAGTGCCAGGCTTGAGCCCGCCACTGAAGCCACGGTGTCAGTCCATCTCGTTGAGGGTCTTCCCCTTTTTCCTGACCCTCTAGTTACCAAACATGATATCCTTCTCCAGAGTCTGGTCCCTTCAGACAACCTGACCAGTGATTGTCATTAGTAACTGCAATGGTGGTTTAGATTGTTTACTATTTAGAAGTGATTCCCACCGGAATCACCTCATTTATTCTCCTGTGGGTAAGTAGGCTTGGGTGCGTCCACGTGATAGTTTCTAACTCATAGTAAACACGATGCCATTCTTGGGTTATCATGAATAAGTAAAAGGAGTTATGAATGAAAATGAAAGTTTGTGTGATTATTTTAGTAATCCGAATGATATTTTCTAGTAGAGGGAATGGGCTATCACGAAGGAATAAAAACACAAGTCATGTTTGAGGAATGGACAGATTTACTTGACTTAAATTGAGGATTTTTAAAATCAGTTATTTGATTTGGAATTGGGTCAAGAGACAAGGATGGTATTGGAGATTTGTGACTGTCAGGCTTTATTATGTGAGATTAGTTATCACACTGGAGACTAAAACAGAAAGTTTTAAATTATTTATTTAAAATTTTATTTTGAAAACTCCATTACCTATTATAATAAATAACATTCTTTATGAAAAATAACTATTTTCTTTCCAAAACAAAACCAAATCAGTGAAAATAGTGGCATTGTTATATATATATATATATATGTACTTTTTTACAAATCTCTTTTAATATCTGGTTCAATAGAACACAGATGGTTCTCATACCACTTCTTTCATTCAGTCTGTTGTCATATGTTGGTTTGGTTGAAGTAAATGAAGAAAATCTGGTCTAACATAGTTGGAAAAGGGAGGATTATTTTAAAACTGTTTTCAGGTGATTGTGGACATTGTACTTCAATACTTCCTCAAATGGCAGTTCCTTTTTTTTTTTTTTAATTTTTTTATTGTGATTTGGGTGAAAGTTTATAGAGCAAATTCATTTTCCATACAACAGTTCATACACATTTTGTTTCATGGCATTGGCTACAATTCCCCACAGTGTAACAGCTCTCTTCCCATTTCCTTCCTGTAGTTGTCTTTTCCCTGTGTCCTTCCCTCCCATGTACTCCCACCCCCTGAGCTATGTCCTCGTGTAAACACTACCCTTCTGTTTTCCCATGCTCCATGGAGTATATCTATCTACCTGATCTAAACGTTCACCCCATATGCCTGTCTGTTGTTTGACTGGAAGACACAGGAGTGTGTTCAGTTCCAGACCTAAACAATAACTAGGGGCCATAGTCTCAGGGGTCTCATCAGGCTCCATCAGACTAGCAAACCTGGTCCTTTTTTTTCCCCCACGATTTTGAGGTTTGTTCCACATTATTCTCCCACTCTATCCAGGATCTCCTGCACCGATCCCCCTCCAACTGGTTGACAGTGGTAGCTGGGCACCATCTACCTCTGGTGTCATGGTCATATAGGCTGAGGTCTACTAGTCCATTGGACTAATTGTTTCTCTGTGTCTTTGTTTTTTTCTTCATTCTTGTTTGCTCTGGAGGAGGAAAGACGCTCATTACAACTAGATGGCCTTGTGCAAGCTTTAAGACCGAGTTGCTACTCACCAAAGTAGGATGTAGAACAATGTTTTTGTGTAGTATGTTATGCCAGTTGAGCTTAATGCCCCCTGTGACCCTTGTCCTAAGTCCACAGGTCCAACTACTTGCTCTCTCAGGGTAGCTGGCTGTGGCCAAGAAGCCACCACAACCTTGACCCTTGTCAGCTCTACTATACACCTGGACATTCTCATAGCACCTACAAATATGCTTGTAGAAACATCATCTGTCAACCCTATACATGGTTATGGGCACAGTCCCCCCTGCTTAGACATACTTGATCATTCTGCCTGTCCACCCATCTATCCACCCGTAGATCAATGTTTGCCATCACTGACAATGCAGTACTGTATGTGTAAAAGGGTTCATTTTTGTTGTCTGTACTTCACATGTACCTCTTTGCCTTCCTTTTCCTCATTGTCACCGTGTTCATCACTTACATTTGGTACATTGCCCTTCCCTTCACTCAAGTCAGTACTTACCTTTCCCTATCTAGAGGTGTTCCCTCCACTCCCATCCCATCCCTGGTAACCAACAAAGAAAGTTTCTTTCCGTATACAAACCTTTCCTTGACTTTTTACAGTAGTGAACTAATACAATATTTGTCCTGTGATTGACTTTTTCACTCAGCATTATGTCCTCCAAGTATGTCCATGTTATGTGATGTTTTGCAGATATTACATTATTCTTTACTGTGGCATAGCATTCCATTGTGTGTATGTACTATAATTTGGTTATCCATTCTTCTGTTGATGGGTACTTAGGTTGTTTACATATCTTTGCTATTGTAAGTGGCAGTTCTTGAAGGATAGTTCCAATGTGGAATTTGAAAATAAAGCAATGAAATTTTTGTGCGCATGCTTGATTTTTAACATCATATGTTAGTCATGTGGAAAATGTTGATTCATTGCATTATTCAGGTCTTTCAAATACTGACATATCTCATGATTTAAAATAAAAAAAATATCACCACCAATCTGATAAGACAAGTCTTTATTTATTGGAGAACTGTCAAGCTCAGTGGAGCATAGAATTTATCAAAAATTCTAATTTTTGATTGGACCTCCTATTTTGTCATTACTAATTAATACAGTTTCAGGAGGTGGCATATGATCAAGAACCAATGGTATTGAAGGAAGAAGTCGAAGCTGCACTGAAGGAATTGACAGAATACTCATTGAGATGTTTCAACAAACAGATGCCCTGCTAGAGGCACTCACTCAGCTTTGCCAAGAGATTTTGGAAGACAGCTACTTGGCCAACTGACTGGAAGAGATCCATATTTGTACCCATTCCAAAGAAAGGTGATCCCACAGAATATGGAAATTATCAAGCAAT
>NW_006921669.1:9838725-9840171 GCF_000298275.1 Orycteropus afer afer
GATGGGGTCAGGTGGCAAGGATTGTGCGGCTGGCACAGGACCAGGCAGCGTTTCATTCTGCTGCACATATAGGGTCACCATGAGTTGGACACTACAGATGGTACCTGACAACAACAGTTAATGCAGTCAGTTATAGTTCTTGAAGTGACACACATACTCCATTCATTTTTGAAAAAATATCTGCTGCCAGATACTCAGTCTGTCAGTTGTTCTTTCAAATAAAAATGATGTTCCTTGAAAAAGGTCCGTAGATCACCTTGCAACTTAATCAGAAAAGTGCAGTTGTTGGAGACACTTCATTGTGCAGCAGAAATGCTTCATACATACTTTCCATTTTAGGTATTCGGTGGTCTGTATTTAATAAAAATAATTTTAACTGGTTCATCAAGGACATTGTTCAGTAAATCAGACTCTTGTTTTGCAAGTGCTTGGCAGTGAAGTATTCAGTGTCTACTAGTAGTTTGTTACCACTGACTTGACTTTTACAAAGACCCAGAAATTTTACCCACCATTGTTTTTGTACTCACTGTATTTGTCAACACAGTGCAGAAGGAAAATAATATCTTAGACCTACAGTTAAAATAATTTTGACTTAGTGGACATCTAAAAAAGTCTCTAGATTTCCCAAGCATTCCCAGGTCATCCTGTAAGAACTGTTGGTGTAGATTAACTTGCTAATTGTAAAAAATGAATTTTATGGAAATATAATTTATATAAAATAAAATCCACCCATTTTCACTGTACAGTTTAATAAGTTTTGAGAAAAGTATATGTCCTTTTATCTATAGTCAAGATAAAGAGCATTGCAATTACTTCCCACGGTTCCCTGTGCCCTTTTAAGTCACTCTTCATTCTCATCTCCACTGATGTGCTTTCTGCCACGACAGATTTTATTCATCTTCTCTAGAGTTTCATGTAATTAGAATCATGCAGTATGCAGTCTTCCCTGCCTGGCTTCTCTCACCCGCCATAGTTATCTTGACATAAACTAGTATTTTGGGAATAACACCAGTTCACTCCATTTATTGCTGAGTTGTATTCTAAAGCTGTTAAGAATATTTGTTTAAAAGATTTTTTTGGACATTTGTTTTTATTTCTCTTGAGTAAATACCTAGGAGTGAAATTTCTGTGTATTATTGTAAATGTATGTTTAACTTTATAGGAAAATGCCAATCTGTTTTCCAAAATGGTTTTATAATTTTATATTTCCATCTGCAATGTATGAGAGTTCCAGTTGCTCCAAATCCTTGCCAACGTATAGTATTGTCAGTCTTTTAAATTATAGCCATTCTACTGGTTTTATAGTGGAATCTGATGTCTTTTTATTTCCATTTTTTATTGGCTAATGATGTCGAGAATCTTTTCATATACCTATTTACTGTTAGGGATCTCTGGTAGCGTAGTGTCTAAGGCACTTGACTGCTAACCAGAAGGCTGGCGGTTCAA
>NW_006921669.1:9854984-9855544 GCF_000298275.1 Orycteropus afer afer
TTGCCCCGCCTCCGCCTGAAGTTTATTTTATAAACTTTTTCTTTCATGGTTTGTCCTTTTGTATACTATCTAAGAAAATACGTGAAGGTTGTCAAAAATATTTTTCATAAGCTTTTTTTCTGGGAAGTTTATGGATTTAACTTTCATATCTGGGTCTAGGATCAATTGAAGTTAATTTTGGAATATTGTGTAAGGTATGGATGGAGGTTCATTTGTTTTCTGTATGAATGTCCACATGGTCCAGAACTACCAGGCTATCTTTTTTCCCATTGAATTACCCAGGAAGGTCTGCTTTCACAGGATTCCACAATTTTGATATGTTATATTTTCATTTTTGTTCATTCAAAATATTTTAATCCATGATTTACATAAAAATAAGCTGTTTAATTTCCATATACTTTGTGTTCTTTCTCAGATTTAAGGCTAATTTTATTTCTAATTTAATTCTGGGTTGTAAGATAACATACTTTGTTTAATTCCAATGCTTTTTGATATTTGTTTTGTGGCCTAGAATATAATCTACAGTAATGAGTGTTCCATACATGTTAGCAATGAATGCA
>NW_006921669.1:9856999-9868507 GCF_000298275.1 Orycteropus afer afer
TCTATTGTTGTTGTTGTTATGAGCCATCGACCCAAAACCATAGTGATACTACCTCGGAAACCCAAGGAGGGGTCGTTATGAGTCAGATCCGACTCGACAGCAGTGAGCATGGTACTTTAGATTTTCATTTTGAAAATCTACAATGTTTTGTTTTCTAGAAATATTTTTCATGCAGACTCTAACTGAGAGGCAGAAGTTCAGATATCAATTATATAGATTAGGCTTTGCATATTTGATTCCAGGAATGTACGTTTTCAGCACGATACTCATAGAATTAAAATCACAGCTGGCACAACTGTTAATGGGAGCTACGTGCTTAATTTTGTGCTGCACTGAAAATAGAACCCTTCCTGCTCATGTATCCAATCAAAAACGTCCATTAAGAAAGGTTTTTATCTGCTTCTAATTTGCAAGGTACAACATGAGAACGTTACATTCTATTGTAAATGAATATTTAAGTAACAAGTTCAGAAATAAAATATTGACTTTTTGAAGCAATTTTGGGGAATTTTAATTTATGATGAAGAAAACTTTTGGGATATGGTTGTAACATTTCAAGCTTTTTTTCTGAGCTTGCAATTATTATGCTAATATTATTGCTGTTGCAAAAGACCTTTGTCATGAATTGCTTTGTAATGGAGCAAGGTTATTGAACACTATTTTTTGAATAGATGTTTCTATGACAGCATTATACATAAGACCTGAAGATAAACTGGTAGTGGCAAAAGACTAAACAAATACACCCACCATTTTTTCTAATGTGCCAGAATTAATTATATTTACCCAAATGCTTTAAATCATTTTATTTTTATATTTCCTAGCCATGACTATACTAGTATATATGAAACAGTGATTGAGCTCAGCTTTTTTCTTTAGCTGTCACTAAGATGGTGTCATAATGTTTAGAGATGTGCTCCCTAACTGTCAGCGTTTGTTACAGTTCAGTGATGCATGATAAAGTATGAGGGACATTGTCTTCCTGCACTGCTAAATGTATTAATGCAATGATGATATTTCCCAATGCCTTCTTACTCAAGGTCAAAATAATGGGATTCATCTATATTTTTCAACAATTTGTTTATTCATCAATATATTGTCCATCATAGCCTGTTTCCTCAAGTTTATTAGGTATTTTCTAAATTCGAGACAAAAAGATATTGCAATTTAAAGAAGAATCTGTTCTTTTGTACCTTTAATTGTATTTTAAATAATCAACTTTGATTTCTCAATACATCTTTTAAAGTAAATGAACAGCATTTAATGCAATTTTTTTTTCTGTTCCTTTGAAGATATAACTCAAGAAAGAACTCTCTATTTCTCTGGCCTATTTAAATTATTTTCCAGTTATTGATTGCTATGAACATGAAACTCATAAAATAATAATCATATGACAACCCAAAATTCATGCTGTTTATTCAATAATTACCTCTTACTCATACAGTGTGTTAAAGTATACAACTTGCTAGCACAAGCAATAATTAGTTTCATCCTGGTAACAATCTATGTAATAGAAAATTTAGGAAATGTTACCCTCCCCATTTTATAGACAGTGCTCAGGGATACTGGTACCCTAAAATCACACAGCCTGAACTTTTTGACACCAATTCAAACTTTTTTTCTTCTGTTCTTAGCTGTTTATATTTATTGAAAAGCTGAAGATTGCATATCATTGGTACTCAAGCTCACTGCCATTCAGTCAATTCCGACTCATAGTGACCCTCTTTGAGTTTCCAAGGCGGTAAATCTTTACTGAAGTAGATTGCCCACTCTGCTTCCATGGAGTGGCTGGTGGGTTTGAACCACCGATCTTCTTTTTAGGAGTCAAATGCCTTAGGCACTATGCCACCAGAACTCCTTGTTCTGCACTAGTCTTTCTAAATCACTCTTCTGGTGACATCACTTCACTGTTCAAAAATCCTCAGTGGCTCATTGCCAACTATATTCCTCCGTATATACATCATCACCGTGATTTTCTATTAGGGGTATTTATTTAGATAAGAGAAGCCATCATTCATAGAAGTTTATTTACTGTAGTTGATTCTAGGAGCTCTGGTGGCATAGTGGGTAAGATGTTTGGCCACTGACCAGTGGTTCAAACCTACCAGTTGTTCCATAGGGTGAAGATGAGGCAATCTACTTCCATAAAGATTTATGGCCTTGGGAATCCAATAAGGGTTGCTATGAGTCAGAATCGACTTGATGGCAGTGGGTTTGGTTTGGGTTTTGATAGTTGATTCTATGTCACTTAGTAGAACGTATATTGATTACAATGGTTTGCATGTGCTAATTTTATTTTATTGGCTTAATAGCAAAAGCAACTGTCCTTCCAATTCCAACTGGGCAATAAGTCATAAAAGGTCTTTTTCTCCCATAGTATTTTCAGTCTTTTTTGTTGTTCTTGTTAGGTGCCGTCAAGTCAGTTCTGACTCATAGTGAACCCATGTATAACAGAACGAAATGCTGCCAGCCTCTGTGCATGATCACAGTCATTGCCCATTTGAGCCCATTGTTGCAGCTACTGTGTCAATCCATGTCAATGAAGGTCTTCCTCTTTGTTGCTGACTGCTGATGTTGTTCCCCAGGGATTGGTCCCTCCTGAAAGCATGTCCAAAATATGTGAGATGAAGTCTCCCCATCTTTGCTTCCCAGGAGCGTTCTGGCTATATTTCTTTCAAGATAGATTTGTTAGTTCTTTTCTCAGTCCATGGTATATTCAATATTCTTTGCTAATACCTTAATTTAAAAGGGTCACTTCTTCAGTCTTCCTTATTCATTGTCCAGCTTTCGCATGCATCTGAAGCTATTGAAAATACCATGGCTTAAGTCTGGCATGCCTTAGTCCTCAAAGTGACATATTTGCTTTTTAACACTTTAAGGAAGTCTTTTGCAGCAAGTTTGCCCAATGCCTTATATCTTTAGATTTCTTGACTACTGCTTCCTTGGGCATTGACCGTGGTGGATTCAAGTAAAATGAAATCCTTGACAACTTCAGTATTTGTTTATCATGATGTCCTTATTGATCCTGTTGTGAGGATTTTTGTTTTCTTTATGTTGAAGGGTAGTTCATTCTGAAGACTGTCTTTGATCTTCATCAGTAAATTCTTCAAATTCTCTTCACTTTCAGGAAGCAAGGTGGTGTCATACTCATATCGCAGGTTGTTATTGAGTCTTCTTCCAATCTTAATGGCATGTTCTTCTTCATATATTCCAGCTTCTTGGATTACTTGCTCAGCATAAAGATTGAATAAGTATGGTAAAGGGATACAACCTTTCTGAGGTCCTGTTGTACGCCTGATCTAATTTTAAACTACACAGTGTCCCCTTGTTCTGTTGAAACCAGTGCTTCTTTGTCTATGTACAGGTTCCACATGAGCACAATTTGTGTAGTTGTTGTTGTTATGTGCCGTCGAGTCAGCCCTGACTCATAGCGACCCCTCCTTGGGTTTCCGAGGCAGTATCACTACGGAAGTAGGATTGCCCAACCTTCCTTCCGAGGAGTGGCTGGTGGGTTTGAACCGCCAGCCGTCTGGTTAGCAGGCAAGTGTCTTAGCCACTATGCTACCAGAGCTCCCGAGCACAATTTAGTGTTCTGGAATTCCCATTCTTTGCAATACTAACCATAATTTGTTATGATCCACACAGTTGAATGACTTTGCATGCAATAAAATACAGATATACAGCTCTCCCGTATTCTCTGCTTTAAGTTAGGCTCTTTCTAAGGACTCAGAAATTTACATTGAAAGCTGTACTACCCAGTGATATTTTTCAAAGCAGGCTCTGTAAATCTTTTGAATTCTGTATTATTAACAGTGTTATATGCATCAATTAACTTGTGTCATTTACAGCTATCCTTTACAATGAAGAGTTGAAGTCCCTACATTATATAATTTGGGATTCTGAATTATCTTCAGAAATCCCCAAGCTCATTAGAAGTCACACCAAAAGGGGATTTGAAAGGCAGACATGAACTATGAAGTTCTGTGTATGAGTTTTGGAAGATCCCTGTAGGTCACATAGTAAGGATAATGAACACTACTTAGAATACTTAAATCCTGTCGCATAAAAGTTTATTATAACCATATATTATAATCTCCCAAATATGTCACAGTGGATTTACAGTTATTACTAAAAATTTGCATTCATATTTTTAGCCATTTTAATTATGACATGCATGGACAAGGATTTTTTTTTAACTATTAATTAAAGGTCTGTAAAGTAAAAAAATAAAACAAGGAGCTCTAGAGTGCAGTGGTTAAAGTATTCAGCTGCTAACCAAAAGGTCAACAGTTTGAACTTACCAGGCACTCCTCAGGAGAAAAATGAGGCAGTCTGCTCTCATAAAGATTTACAGCCTTGGAAACTTTATGAGGTGATGTGGTACTTAAGCTTATGTGTCCACTTGGCTGGGCCTGGTTGAGTGGCTGGGCAGTTATTCTGAGTAGCTGCCTGAGTGAAGGAAGCATCTAGCATCAGTGGGCTGGGGGCAAGAAGCAGAGCTGGATCCCAAGGTTCCTAGGGGCTTTCACCCAGCCCCTAGATCCTGGCACTTTGAACTTGGAGGTGTAGCCTCCCAAACTGTAAGAGAATAAAGCCCTGTTTGTTACAGCTATCCATTTGTAATATTTCTGTTAGAGCGGCAAAAGGTAACCAAAACAGGTGGTTTCCACTCTGTCCTATAGGGTCTCTAAGAGTCAGAGGAACTCTGGCAGCGGGGTTGGTTTGGGTTTAGAAAGTAAAAATGCATGATATATCAATAATATATATTTCTGTCACGAAATAGGAGAGTTTCCATTGTTAGAAGTTGTAAGTTATTTTGCTATTGTGAAAATCTAAGATCTAAAAAGGATTAGGTTCAATAAGAGTACCCACAGATTAAAGCTATACACTTTAGGTATAGCTAAAATGTGTAAGCTTTCACTATCAAAATAATATTAATTTTTTATTGGCAGTAATGAATTTCTTAATAGTTTAAAATCCCAGTAGACAAAATTGAAAAAAAAAATTTTTGCTTCAAGGTTTTGTTTGACTTACTGTGTTGAAATGGCAGTAATTACTGGTGATTGTTTTTAAAATCCCAATTGCATGGGTAATGTGAATTTACTGACTATCTAAGGACTTAGGATTTTATTATTAATGTAAAATGCTTTATAGTTAATATATATATTTTTAAGGAAATATAGAAGTTAAGTAGAAATGTTTTTATATTTTATGTTATGAAAATGTAAAACATTAATTCACTAATTTATGTAAGTGAGATATGGCTGGTGAAAATTCTGCATTTTTTAGGAGGCATTTTAGTGGAGCTGTAGAGGTTTCACTCTACCAAAATTACATGACTTTCTCCCTGAGCACCCTGCTGACAGGATGTGGTGCATACTGGGCAGTTACAGTGCTATCGCCAGAATGTTTGCAGAAGAGAGCTGTGGTGGGAACCACAGTGATATCCAAGAAAAAATACTCTTTTCTTCTAGAAGTTGCAAACACAGAAAGCATTATTCTAACTTACAAGTTGAGGTTGTTGTTAGGTACTGTCAAGTTGGTTCTGACTCATAGTGACCCTATTAAAAATAATAATAATTAAAAAACCAAACTGACTACCATGAAGTTGATTCTGACTCACAGTGAACCTCTTTGGGTTTCTGAGGTGGTAAATCTTTATGGAAGTTAATTGCCCACTATTCCTTCTGCAGAGTGGCTGGTGGGTTTGAACCACCAACCTTCTGGTTAGCAGTCAAAATCCTTAGGCATTACGCCACCAGAGCTCCTTAGTGACCTTGTATACAACAGAACAAAACGTGCTCAGTCCTGCATCCTCATAATGCTGTTTGACTGCTTTGTTGCACTGGGTCAGTCCATATCAGTGAGTCGTCTTCTTTCTCACTGACCCTTTGCTTTACAAAGCATGGTATCCTGCTCCAGGCATAGGTCTTTCCTAATAACATTTCCAAATTATGTGAAATGAGGGGTCACCATCCTCATTCTAGAGAGTACTCTGGCTGTCCATCTTACGAGGCACTGCACCATCAGAGCTCCCATTCTTCTGCCAGGCCATGCTACATTCAATATTCTTTGCCAATGCAATTACTCAAAGGTATCAGTTCTTCTTTGGTCTTCCTTATTATTGTCCAGCTTTTCACATGCATAGGAAGTGATCGAAAATACCATAACTTAGGTATGACACACCTTAGTCCTCAAAGTGACATCTTTGATTTTTAACATTGGAACATAGAGTAGCTGAAGAGTTGAGGTGTACCGTAGGCTATACTTGTAAATTCTTATTGTTGTGTGCCTTTGTGTCAATTCTGACTCAGTGCAAACCCATGTAGCAGAGTAGAACTGTCCCATAAGGTTTCCTAGGCTGTAATATTTGTGGAAGCGGATTGCCAGGTCTTTTTTTCCCTAGGAGTGGCTGGTGGATTCAAACTGCTAAACATTTGGTGAGTAGCTGAGCATTAACCCTTGTGCCACCAAGGCTCCATATATATTATAAATGAAGAGTGTTTAATTTAGAGTTTAAAAAATAACTATGACTTTATTTGTTGTATCACTATTTTAGAATCACCATCAAACTGCATAGCTCCTTTAGGCACTCACCTTTTAAAGGCGATAAATTGTTTTTCTGTGTTCTATGTACACACAGTATGTGCACACAGTATATCTTATCACACCTGCTCAGCACAAATGTGATTGTCTTGCCTCCTTGCTCTTATCCATTTTAGTGCTTGAAGAGGGGGGATGAACAGTGGGATAGAGGGAGGAAAAAGCAGGGATAGAATCTCATATCTTAGCATCATCAGTTTTAGGCAGAAAAGGGTAAATCTGATAGCTGTGCCTTTGGTTAGAACTGAGCAGAGGTAGAGGATGAATGTTCTCTGGGACTGCAGTGCCTTCAGTGGAGGTGGGAGGGAGATACAATCCCTGCTCCTGGGATAGTAGGATGAGACGTAATAGATGTAAGCTAACCTTATGAGATATTACTGTTCTAATCAAGTGGACATAAGGTAATAGATACTGGTAAAAAGTACATTTCATAATGCCAGATACTCTGCTAAGTACTTTGTAAAATAAATAATTTCATCCTATACTCATTACTTGTGGGGTAGATAAAATTATTCTTCTCACTTTATGAATGAACCTTGAAGCGGTTATATAAATGCCCAAGATTATGCAGTTAGTTACGGAGAAAACAGAATATAAAACTAGGGCATGGTTATGCTAGAAACTATGGTCTTAACCTTCCAAAGAAGATGGAAGGAATACACAGATTAACTGTACTGAAAAGAATTGGTTGATGTTCAGCCACTTCAGGAGGCAGCATATGATCACGAACTGATAGTATTGAAGGAAGAAGTCCAAGCTGTATGGAAGGCATTGGTGAAGAACAAGGCTCAAAGAGTTGGCAGAATACCCATTGAGATGCTTCTTCAAGTGGATGCAGCTGGAGGCATTCACTAGTTCATGCCAAAAAATCTGGAAGACAAATATCTGCCCAACTGAATGAAAGAGATCCATATTTGTGTCCATTCCAAAAAAGGTGAACAAAATGCAGAAATTATCAAGCAATATCACTAATATCACATGCAAGTAAAATTTTGCTGAAGACAATTAAAAAATGGGTACAGCACTATATTGACAGAGAACTGCCAGAAGTTCAAGCTGGATTCAGAAGAGGGTGTGGAACGAGGAATATCATTGCTGATGTCAGATGCTGAAAGCAAAGAATACCAAAAATATGTTTAACTTTGTTTTGTTGACTATTGTTTTGGTTACCTAGTGCCATCCTAACAGACATACCGCAGGTGGATGGCTTGAAAAAACACGTATTTGTTCTCTTACAATTCAGGAGGCTAGAAGTCCAAGTTGAAAATGCCAGCTTTAGGGGCTAAGTGAAAGCCCCTTGACCTTGGGCTTCAGCTCTGCCTCCTGCTCCTGGCCCACTGAAGCTGGAGGCTTCTTTTAACTCAGATAGCAGATGACCACTGAGGTTGACAAATACAAGGTCTACAAATAAAATGGCACAGTCCCCAAATTATCAAATAACATGCAGGCCACTGGTTCAAGTTGAGGAACAATCCTAAAATTGGCAGACAACATGGAAGGCTGCTAAATGAAGACTCAGCTACATGCAGGTTCCATGCATACCAAAAAGCTCCAGAGACCTTTCTCAGTGTTACTTCTAATATATTGGAGATCACATCCCTAAGGCAGCTACTCAACTGCTCCAGTACATTCCAACATGGAGTTGGTTACCAGTCTAGTCAGGAGGGAATAACTACATCCAGCTGCCCAGCCACTCAAAACCAGGCCCGGCCAAGTTGACACACAACTTAACTACCACAAATATGCAAAGGAATTCAACTGTGTGTGCCATAACAAATTATGGATAACTTTGACAAGAATGGAAATTCCAGAACACTTAATTATTCTCATGGGGAAACTGTACATAGACCAAGAGTCAGTTTTTCAGACAGAACAAGAGATACTGCATAGTGTAAAACCAGGAAAGGTGGGCATCAGTGCTATCCTTTCACCATACTTAGTATATATACTGAGCACATAATCCGAGAAGCTGGACTACATGAAGAAGAACTTGGCATTAGGATTGGAGGAAGACTCATTAACAATATGCAGATGACACAACCTTGCTTACTGGAAGTGAAGAAGACTTGAGGTCTTCATTCACTGATGGAGATTAGACTACAGCCTTAGGTCTGGATTACACTTCAACATAAAGAAAAGAAAAATCCTCACAACTGGACCAGTAAGCAACATGGTGATAAATGGAGAAAAGACTGAAGTTGTCAAGGATTTAGTTATACTTGGATCCCCAATCAGGATCCTGGAAACAGTAGTCAAGAAATCAGAGGACTATTGCACTAGGCAAATCTGCTACAAAAGACCTCTTTTAAGTGTTAAAGAGCAAAGATGTCATATTGAAGACTGTGGCGCATCTCACCCAAGCCATGGTCTTCAGTATCCTCATATGAATATGAAAGCTGGACAATGAATAAGGAAGACAGAAGAATTGATGCATGTTAATTGTGGTGTTAGTGAAGAATATTGAAAATAGCATGGACAATACATGGAAAAGAATGGACAAATCTGTCTTGGAAGAAGTACAGCTGGAATGCTCCTGAGAAGCAAGAATGGCCAAACTGCATCTCCTGTGCTTTGGTCATATTGTCAGAAGAGACCAGTCGCTGGAGAAGGATGTCATGCTTGCTAAAACAGAGGGTCAGCAAAAAAGGGGAAGACCTTTGGCAAGACATACTGAGCTATGGGCTCAAGCATAGCAGTGACTGTAAGGATGTCACGGGACCAAGCAGTCTTCTGTACATTGGGTCACTCAGTCAGAACCGACTCAGCTAACTCCTAACAACATGTTCTTAACTGCTGCTTTCTGTGTGAATGTATTCACAGACTCCTGGTATACTGTATGGCTTTTCAGTGTATTCAAAGATGCCTGGTATACTATGTGGCCTTTCACTGTATTCACAGATGCCTGGTACACTCTATGGCCTTTCCAAACTTGAGTAGTTAATGGAATAAATTTAGTAAATAAATGACAGCAATTGAATTTCATGAAAACAATCTTCTATAATAGAATCTATATAACTACAAAAAATTCTTCATTTTCCATGTTAGCTTTATTTCTGTAGAAATGATGAGGTAAAGCCTCATCAAAATTTTGTCTTTTTTTTTTCCCTGAGAACTCTTCAAGTGATAGTTTAGCTATTCATAATTTTATTTTGATAAGTAAATTAATTTTGGTTGTGATTAACCTGTTAATAGAGTTAGAATAGTATGGTGACTTACAACCAGCTTGGCTAAATTCTGATATCAGCAATGTTATTAAGCCTCTTTTTTGTCTCAGTTTCTTTATCTGTGAATTACAAAGAAAAATAATACCTAAGTAGTTACATGTTACAGTTCTTAGAACAGTGCTTAATTTGTTTGTTGTTGTTATTGTTATGTGCCGTTGAGTCGGCTCTGACTCATAGCGACCCTCCTTTCCGAGGCAATATCACTGCGGAAGTAGATTGCCCAACCTTCCTTCCGAGGAATGGCTGGTGGGTTTGAACCACCAGCCTTCTGGTTAGCAGTCAAGTGCCTTAGGCATGCTAACAATAAATGTTATCTAGATGATGTAGTGCCTAAGGCATTTGACTGCTAACCAGAAGGCTGGTGGTTCAAACCTACCAGCCACTCCTGGGAAGGAAGACTGAGCATTCTACTTATGTAGACATACTTCCTTGGAAACCCAAGGAAGGGTCGCGATCAATCAGGATCGACTCGTTGGCAGTGAGTTTCGTTTTTTTTTGGTTTAATCAGTGATTATTGATAAAGAGAAACCTCTTTAACAATAATTGCTAATGTCAAAATTATGAAAAGTTAGTTCCATTCTTAATAAAGTTGAATTAAACATCATCAATTCTGATTATATACTTAAGCAGCATTCAAAATGTCAAAGATAAAGAATGTAAGGAAATAAGGAGCTTTGGTGGCACAGTGGTTAAAATATTTGGCTGTTAACCAAAGGGTCAGCATTGAAACCCACCAGCTGCTCAGCAGGAGAAAGATGAGGCAGTCTGCTTCCATAAAGATTTATAGTCTTGGAAACCCTTTGAGGCAGTTCTCCTCTGCCCTGTAGGGCCACAAGGAGTTGGAACTGACTCGATGGCAGTGGGCTTGCTTTTGGTTTATTGTTCACATTTTGAGTTAATGAAGATTGCAATGAAAAGAAAATAACAAACGGAAGTATTTAGCTTTATTTCAAAACTTTAAATACATAGATTATATATTACAAAAATTTGGACTTTCAAAATGTAAGTCCTACCCAACCTACAAAATAGTTTTCAAAAGACTTTGTTTATTGCTATAAACCTTATGGTACCATAAAATGGTGGAAGAAGAGCTTAATAAGGTGGAACTGATTAGACTGGACATTTGTATACCTCTGTGGGTGTTGTTTAATTGTCCATGAGATTGAGTTACTAAATAAGAAGATTAATATAAATAACATGAAAAGAGAAATAATAAGGACATTGGAAAAATAATTTTATTTCTAATGTGTAATTTTTAATTATAGGTAGTAATTTTGGATTTGTAAAAAGTATATATATTTCATTAGGATAGAAAATCTTGTATCAGTTTGGTTAGTGGCATATATGCCACTCCTCAGAAGGAAGGGTGGGCAATCTACTTCTGTAGAAACACTGTCTTGGAAACCAAAGGACGGGTTGCTACGAGTCAGATCTGACTCCATGGCAGTGAGTTTGGTCTTTTTTGGTTTATACATATACCATTTATTGGACATTGTCAAAATATAACATTTAAACAGAAGTAAACAAATAAAAAAGTATAAATTGATAGAATGACTACTTATCTTTTTCAGATTATGTAATCCAGTGGGTTAGTGCACTTAATCAGGTTAGTATACTTATGAAGGATGTATCTACTATCTTTTACATGTTGTTGTTGTGTTGTTATGTGCCGTCGAGTCGGCCC
>NW_006921669.1:9870077-9880316 GCF_000298275.1 Orycteropus afer afer
AGCAACACACACAGTAGAAGTTGCCAAGCACAGAGGAGGTAAATCACCATCAGCAAGAGCTAGAGGAAACAACAACTGAGTAAGGCACACCTGAGGATTTAAAACAGTGGAAGGGTTAGATATGCATAACAAAACAACTATGCTTAATATGTTGAAAGACATAAAAAAAAGTTTGAAAAAATATACAAGTAACAAAAAACTATGTAAAGTGACCTGGCATATTTGAAATATAACCAAATAGAACTTGTGGCTTGAAACATGCAATAATTTAATATGTAAAACTTTACCCAGCGAAAGTATCTTTTAAGAATGAAGAAAAAATAGATTTCCAAACAATGGACTATTACCCGGAGGGGTAGATATGAACGATTCATTGGTATATACAACAAAGACATTGATCCTAAGGGAAAAAACATCTTCCAAGGATTACATACTGCATAATTCCACTTACATCACATTCTGTAGAAGTGAAAACTCTAGGGATAGAGACTAGGTTAGTGGTTGCTAGGGGTGGTGTCTAAGTAGAGTATGACTACAGTGTGTACCACAACTGCGTTTCTTTGGGGGTGATGGAACTGTTCTGTATTCTGATTGTGTTAAGCCTAGCTATACTTGGGTTGTACAGGTACTAAAATGCATAGAATCTGCATACATGTTAAAACTCATAGAAATATACACTGAAAATGTTAAAACTCTTTGTTAATGTATGCAAATTTAGAAATAATAATTAGGAACATCTAAAATTTTAAATTATTGAGGAAAAACCCATCTCTAAAATACTGGGCAACAATACCATATGAATCAGGAGGGATGTTGATCCAAGGCTCAGAATTCTAAGGTTTTGCAACGTTTAGAAGATGGTAAAGGAGTTTTCTAACTATAGTTTTATATGTGTGGAAAATTTAGCCAATAAAATAGTAAACTGTTTCCTTACAGACTAGTAGAGGAAAAAAGAATTGGGGAAGAGGGGAAAGAACTCAGTCATTCTAACGGCACAAAAAGGAGAAAGAAAATGAAAAGTAAGTGCAAGTATAACAGTAAGCTTGATAAATGTAAATAGTCTAAATTCACTGGATAACACATAAGGACCATCACTCTGTAATAAAAGGAAATAGGCCTTTTTTTTTTTTTAAACCCAAACACTCCTAAAACAAAGACATATTGTTGAAAACAGAAGAGTCGACAATGTTAAACCAAGTATGTGGTTTCTATTTGGCTCCCCAGATCCATTCCACACCATTCTCCTTCGCCCTGCCACCTTCAACCCCATCTCTGGGCTTTGGGTGGTGACTAATGTAGTCTCTGGATCACAGCAGCCAGGCTCCCTTCCCTTCTGGTTTTTGATGGGTTTGACTAATGGAAAACACTCGTAGGAATTTAGAGAGTTGGAGGAGAGAGGCTCAAGAGCAAGAACAACAAAACCCATTGCGATCGAGTGACCCTATAAAAAGAGTAGAACTATAAGAAACTCGTAGTGACCCCAGGACAGAGTAGAATTGCCCCATAGAGTTTATAAGACTATCAATCTTTATGGAAGCCACATCTTTCCCCCATGGAGTGGCTCATGGGTTTGAACTTCAGCTCTCAGTTAGCAGCTGAGTGCTTCACCACTGCAACGCTAGGGCTCCAGTTCCCTTCATGAGTGACCACTGATTGACAATAGCTGTATTCCTCTACCAAAGTCACAGCAATCTTTTGTTGTGGTAACTTCTCCCTCTCCTTAAATTGCTCATCATAGGATTTCTTACCCCAAGTTAAAGTTCTCTTAATCTAGACCACCCTTTGTTAAGCAGTCCTTTCAATAAACTCTCCCTAATTAATGCAGCCCATTTCTTGCCACAACCAAGCAAATTCTAAGCCAAAGAAAACTGATGTCATGATATTATACCATAGAAAATATAGTTTACAAGGGAAAGCTTTCAGTTGATGAAGATAGGACGCCTCCACTACTGAAGGGTCATCTTTATTAGGAAGACATAACATTTCTTAATTTGTAATCCTACAAAAGCATAGCCTCTATACGCAGCAAAAATGAACAAAATTACAATCTACCACTGGTGAGAAATTTTAACATACTCTCAACAACTGGCAGAAGAAGCAGACAGAATTATTAAGCACAAAGAAGATTCCGCTAATACAGTGACTTACCTTGATTTAATTGACACGTGTACAACCTTGATCCCAAAGTACTGGAAAATAAACATCTTCAAATACATACTCAACATTTATAACAGTTGACTATATAAGAGGCCAAAAAGTAAGTCTCATGGTATTTTAAAGAATCAGTTTAATATAGTCCATGTTCTATTACTCTAATAAAATAAAATTGGAAATAAATATATGCATATAATTTGAAAAAGCTAAGCATTAGAAAAATTTTTAGAGTAAACACTACCAAATGGGACAAACACAAAATTAAGGTAGAAACTAGAAAGACAGGGAGATTGCCTTTGTTTACATGCCTTTTATTTCTTTTTGCAAACTATATTTTCTTTTCATTAAGCCCCTACCGTGTTCCAAGTTGGATTTCGTATCTTTAGAATTTATAAGCAGAACAACTTTTTAGTTCCCTTTAGAAGATTGTAATGTTCTTAGGCAAGGGTAGTTCTGCTATTGAAATGCTAAAATAAAACTAAAACAGGTGAGGGTCTGCCTTCCAACATTCAAGTTGACCTTTTGCGGAGAATGAAGGTTGGGAAACAAGTCTGTGTAGACTGCAAGAGACAAAATTGCATATCCTGCCTGAAAGCCCAGCACATGTCCAGTGAGATCCTGGGGTTAATAACTTTGGCTTATCTGATATTTTACAGTGTTAGTGGACATTGCATTTAATGAAGACAGTCTGACAGTGTTTGAAATAGTATGTTTTTGTTCTTTAAGCCAAGTACCATTGGTAGCCACATACGCTGATGAGCAGAGTTTGGCTAGAAGGTGTGTAGATCAATTTGAAAATGTGAGAGTTGTCAGTGCAAGTTTCTTGAGCTGATAGAAATTTCTGATTGTTCCTTTAACTAGAAAAAAATATATACAAAGAAGGAAATAACAATCATTCCTATTCCTACAACCAGAAATCAATGTCATTACTGTCTTACCATATTTGCTTTCATTTTTTTGTTAAGAAAACTTTCCATAGTTGTAAAATACTATATATTTATTGAAAATATCCAAACAAAAAAGAAAAGTATAAGGTGAAAGAAAGAAAAATCATTCCAAATTCCAAACTTTCCCATAGCTCCCCAGGCCAAAAGAACTACTTAATATTTTTGTTGATATAATAAGTATGTTCAAATTGGTTAACAAGTATTTTGTCCTAGAAACTGCTGAGAATCCACCCTAGCAAAACTTATCATCAGGAGGAATGTTCAGGCTGGGTTTATTTAGAGCAATGGTCTGTGCAGTGTTTCTGAAATTAACTTCAACATAAATGCATTCAGAGTTTGATGAAAGTTTTGCATACTGTATTGATGCTATAATAATCACTCTACTACTTGTGTTACTAGGAGCTCTGCTAGCGTAATGTCTAAAGCATTTGACTGCTAACCAGAAGGCTGGTGGTTCAAACCCACCAGCCACTCCTTGGAAGGAAGGTTGGGCAATCTACTTCTGTAGTGATACCGCCTCGGAAACCCAAGGAGGGCTCATTATGAGTCGGGTTTGACTCAACGGCACATAACAACAACAACACTTGTGCTACTTTCCTGTTTGTGGTATTAAAATTTAGGCTTCTCTTAGAATAATTGTTACATCCTTGAGTTTCCAAGACTCCATTTTTGCCTCTGAGAGCAATTTAATCATACATTCTGCTGCATGGCAAGGAGCCCTGGTGGTGCAATGGCTGAATTCATGCCCACCCAGTGGCTCTGTGGGAAAAAGACATGGCAATCTGTTCTCATAAAGATTACAGCCTAGAGAACTCTATGTGGGCAGTTCGACTGTGACACTGTGAGTCATAAGTCAACTCAGCAGCACCTAACAACAACAACTACATAGTGTATTTTCACACCAGTTTGAACTGTTCCATCACTGACCTGAAACAAAATACCGAACACTAGTAAAGCCTTCTTCATTCAATAGGTTGTATAGATACAGGTAACATTACATATCTCTATATCTATATATGGAGATAGATCTATTCTAAGGAGTATATCCAGAATGCTCCTTAGAAGCAAGAATGGGGAGACTTTGTCTCACATACTTTGAACATGTTATCAGAAGATACCAGTCCCTGAAGAAGGACTTTATACTTTGAAAAATAGAGGGTTAGTGAAAAAGAGAAAGACCCTCAAAGAGATGGAGTGATACAATGACTGCGACAGTTGTGAGGATGGTTCAGGACCAGGCAGTGTTCCATTGTGTTGTACATGGGTTGGCTATGAGTCAGGATTGTCTTGACCTGAAACAACAAATGTATATATGTATATCATACACTTACCATCTATAGAGATTTATCTTTCAAATATATTGGTTTTGTTAAGAATGTATTTACTGTAATTAAAATTTGAAAATGAAGATGTACATAATCTGTAAATCTTGGGAGGAAGTTTTTGTTTTCTTTTCCTTTGTTAGTTGTTTCAAGGGGAAGAAAAGAATCAGGAATAATTATACTTTATAAGTTGTTTAGTTGCCAAAGCAACATAGGTTCATTTGAAATATCAGCTGTTCTGGTAATTATTATACTTAGAGTTAACCATAATTTGGCTCAAATAATCTATTTGTGGTTTCTATATTGCTTAAGCATCTGTCCATGAATTAGTTTTTGAAATGTTTCAATATGTTCTGGTTCATGTTTGGCATATTTGGTTCTGTTACAATGATGAGTTAGTTCTGGTTCATGTTTGGCATATTTGGTTCTGTTACAATGATGAGTTAAAACCATAGATTTCCAAAATAGTCCTTGGACAATATTTTATAGGTTCTCTTTGATGAGCAGCAAGTGAAATTATTTTAAGTTATTCTTACTAGGTCCTGTTTTTATCTTATTCAAATTTGATGCTAGCAATGAGCTTGCAAATCAGTTTCTCAGAGTGCATAAAATAAATTAGAACTAATTGAAAATAAAAGTAGGTGAATTGTCACAAAAAAGGGAAATATTTTATTACTGATTTTTATTTATTTATTTTTAACATACCTCAATCTGCAGTATTACTTTGGGTTTACATATGAAACAAACAAAAAGCAAATCTAGCACCTGCCTAAGAGTTATTTTTTCATATAGAAATCATCAAGAACATAGTATGCCCTTGACTAGCCACTTTTGGTAACACTTGGCAAACATGGATTCCTGTCTCCTGATGGTTGACATGTTTATTGCTTCAATATAACGTCTGTATTTCATGGTTAATATGGGACCAACATAACTAAGTCAACGATTTAGGTTCATCTGATAAATGAGATGGGTACAGGATGCTCTGGGAGTGTAAAGAACATAATGAGTGTTCCTCTACATCCTCCCAGTCTCTTAGAGTAAAAATGACTCTCCCAGGATGCTCTGGGAGGGTAAAGGACATAATGAGTGTTCCTCTACATCCTCCCAGTCTCTTAGAGTAAAAATGACTCTCCCAGGATGCTCTGGGAGGGCAAAGGACATAATGGGTGTTCCTCTACATCCTCCCAGTCTCCTAGAGTAAAAATGACTCTCCCAGTGTCACACTGGAGGTAGTGGTTGGATTTGGGGCCTGAACTCTGAACCCTGAATCCATATGACTATAGTCCCTTGATAATTTTATTCTGTAATGAGAAAATAAAAATATTTCTTAGCTCTCTCCTCCTTCTCTTGTTCTCAGATAATGAGGATTAAAATGAACAAGTAAAGTTTCAGGTCTCCAAGAAAGTTCTATTGATAGAAAGGAATATATTTCCTACAAACTCATACCCTCCACTAAGTGGGTGCTTCTTATTCTCAGAGCAAGTTCTGCTATGAGATGATGTAGAAAGATCACCTGAATGATATAGCACATAGGTCATGCTGCATGTTTGTCCCTTAAACATTGGTCTCTTCAAGAACAGTTTTTGATTCTTACTATTAATTGCCCAACCTTCCTTCCAAGGAGTGACTAGTGGGTTTGAACCACCAGCCTTCTGGTTAGCAATCAAATGCTTTGTGCAGTACGCCACCAGAGCTCCCACTATTAACATATATACCTTATATTTTATAACTGGTTAACAAAAATATAGCAAACAGACACCACATCTTAATTATTCATGGAATACGTATGTCATTTAGATTATATGTGATATATGCAGAGCTGCTGTAATGGAACTTAAAAAAAAAAAAGTGATACAAATATTTTTGCATCCATCCGTCATAGGGCTGGTGGTGAGTTGTTCAGAGCAAGCAGGCAGCTCTGTTCTACAAGCTCACCCAGGAATGAGGCTCCTCTCTTGTTCTCAGTCATGCTCCAGGATGTTGTCCTCATTTAGATGGCTTCAGCTGGCTCTCAAGCACCACATCCTCATAGTCTAGCCTATGGTAAGGAGGAAACTAGACAGTGAAACTTTTGCACATGCCCCTTTTAAAGGATATCTATCAGTATTTGCACTTATCACTTCTGTCCATACCCTATTGGTCAAAATTGAAAACATGCCCACATCTAGCTGCAGAGGATCCTGGGACTGTGGTCTCTATCTCTGCAGTCATGTACCTGGCTAAAATCTAGCACATTCTGTACTAAAAGGAAGAAAGGAGAGAACGAATTCTGGAGAACAGTTAACGATAAACAGTGTAATTGTAGATGTTCATAGAGGGAGTCTTCCAGAGAATAGGTGGAGGCAGACCCAATAGACCAGTAATCCATTTATCCCTCTTAAGAGGTTTGAAGGGTTGGTGAAACCAATCAACGTTACAGGAGAAGAAGCACCAGAGCTTCATGACTGGGATAAATAAAGAGAAAATACTAATGCATCCTTTTTTTCCCCCTTGTGTTTTCAGGAGGTAATCTAGTTGGCTATAAACAATAACTCCTCTTCTTTTTTATTCAAACTAAGCATTCAGATCAGAAAGATGATGTTTCTTTCTTTAAATAACTAGTGTTTTGAGTTTTATTAAGAATAAATTTGGAATAGGACTTCAATCATTTTTCTCTTATTTCTATCAAATATGTTGCTGATTTTATATTAGCAAGCAACTTAATTTTACATGTCGTGATAACCTTGGTATTCCTTGAGCATTCTAAAAATATTAATAGTGAAAGGAATGTGCATCTAGTGATGGAATATACTCCATTATTTGTTATTTATCGAACTAGAAAATCCTAGTAGGAAAAGAGAACAGAAAGATAGTACATATATACATACCATTTTTTGATAACCCACAATTCATAAAGAAAAAATTTTAAAAATCATGAGTAGACGTTTTTAATATAAATTCTAGGGCCTAAAGCTGAGAATTCAAGAGACAATCTTGTCCATTATTCATTGTAGAAATGCACATCTCTCTAATGGGAAAACCATTCCCTCATGGAATAGAAAAACTTTGTGAATCTTGCTTCTGTCTGTGCTGATGTAAGTATTTTATTTTTTTAATCATAATAAGCTTTCAGATTTGATTGTTCTGGGATTCATCTTGAATAGGTTCCCACTGGGTGTTTGAATTGTCAACAGATTTACACTATAAGGAAGCAAGCTTATTATTTTCTTCTACAGAGTATGAGTTGAAATGTTTTGATAGCCATGGGTTCTGATTCAAAAATAAGACTAGTCAGTAATGCTAACAAATAATTACTTGAATTTGTTCCTCATTTTTTTTACAAAGTCAATAAAATGAATAATAGTTTATTAGTATCAACTCCCCAGGCCTTCCTATTGGGCATTGTGACATACATATTTCAGAAGTTGCAGATATTGGAAGCATGAGCTCATATTAGATTTTTTTCCTCATTAACCCTTTTAACTATTAAATAAGTCTTTTATGCATATTATATCTGGAAATATTAAAACATAAGAGATCTTGGAGTACCTGACACCAGTGATGTTATAGAAGGTGAGTCTTTGCGTAGTTCCTTGGGTGGGTATCAGATGGTGGGAGCTGTGAATAACAACAATATTGTATTATCCTCAAATCTGTTGTCATTGTCACAGGAAAAAGGGGACTCTTGAGTCTGACAATTTTGACAGTCTACTTTCTGTTATGAGAAAAAGAAGTGTTATATGTAATGTCTTGATAATTAAATATTAATAAAACCAAGAGAAACATATGAAAATTATTATCAATGAAAAACATCAACCAGACTAATTTATCCAATAAAACATCTTAAATCAATTCAACTTTTGATATATACAACATACCTCGATTGTCGTGCACTTTTATTATCTTTGCCAAATTATCCTTACCATTTTGTAAGTGACTACAGTGAGACAGATTTTCCATTTCATGCTACACAAATAGCAATTCATTAGTGTCTATAATGGCACTTGAATTCAATCAACCATATTAAGCACTGACCTGTTCCAGAATGGTTCAAAGAATAGTGATACATATGTTTGGATTTTGATAGTCCTGGACTCTAGTAAATGGTAACATATTTTATGGTTGATAAAATTCATACTGCAACAATGAGTTTAATTGACCACCAGACAGTAAGCAAGTAAGATGTCAAAAATCCATATAATTTAGTAGTCCATTAAGCCTAATGGAGCTATATTCCATATAAGCCAAGGGATTTGAGAAAAGTTATACTTTGGATAATCATCACAATCCTTTACTATTCGAATAAAATTTTGAAAAATGCTTTGTCTAAAAATTTAGAACCATTTATTATATTTTTTACTACATAGAATGTAAACATTTTATACAAAATTTAAGAAAGATGCTATTGATCAATTCTAGATAAATTGCACATCTGAATGAAAAAGTTTTTATTATTAAAACATCTTTATGACCTTGGAGTAGGCAAAAAATATTTTTAAGCAGAACGTGAAAATCATTAACTGTGAAAGAAAATGGACTGGACTGTGTTAAGTACTTGTTTTTATCAAAATGCATCATGATTACGAAAGTCAGAAGACCAGCTACAGAGTGGCATAGTACCTGAGGCATTTGACTGCTAACCAGAGTTAGCTGGTTCAAACCCACCAGCCAGTCTTCCAAAGGAAGATTGGGCAATCTACTTCCATAGAGATACTGTCTTGGAAACCCAAGGAGAGGTAGCTATGAGTTGGAAACGACTTGAAGGCAGTACGTTTGGTTTTGGTTTACAGAAGAGGAGAAGATATTTTCCAATACATAAAGTGGGCAAAGAACTCTTAGTCAGAATATATAAAGAATTTATATGAATTAATTGAAAAGAAAAAAAGACAACCCAATAGAAAAAGGGGTAAATATGTGAACAGGCACTTTACAAAAGAGGATATCAATATACAAGATACCAAATACACAATAAGGCTATGTAAAGGTGCTCAGCTTTATTAATCACTAAATAATTATAAAACTACTAGATACCGTTACACATCTACCAAAGTGGCTAAAATAAAACATAGATGATACCAAGTGTAGACAAAAATGTGTAGTGATTGGAACTCTTATTCACTTCTCTAATGACTGTAAATGGGTACCCCTATAGATAACTCTAAGAAGCTGTGGTGGTGAAGGGGTAAGGCATTCAAATCCATCAGGTGCTCCACAGGAGGAAGTTGAGGCAATCTACTTCTGTGAAAATTTATAGCCTTAGAAGCCTAATGGGGGTTGCTATGCGTTGGAATTGACTCAGTGGCAGTGGTGGTGTATAGATTCTATTTGAAGCTGAGCATATGGATATGTATGACCCACCAGTTCCACTTAATAGGATTGCATATATAGGTTTGCCAAAAGCACATACAAGAATGCTCATAATAGCATTATTAGTAATAGTCAAAATCTGGAAACCACTCAAATGCCTATCAATAATAGAATAGAAATATATATTTATGGTATGTTCCCATAATGGCACTGTGGTGTAGTAAATTACTTAGTGTGGCTTTTCTACCCATTGTTGTTGTTGTTATGTGCCGTTGAGTTGGCCCCGACTCATAGCGACCCCACCTTGGGTTTCCGAGGCAGTATCACTACGGAAGTAGGATTGCCCAAGGTGGGATTTTCTATGGGCAACTGAGGAGCTCCTGATTGTTGTTTCTGTTGGGAGTGGCACAAAACAATGTTCTTGGAGGTGCCCACTCTCTCTCAGGTGCTTAGAGTTCTGATGCTATGATTGGCTAATTTGACCACCCTGCCGGGCTCAAAAGGAGGCCTCCTAGAGGCAGAACTCT
>NW_006921669.1:9881006-9882593 GCF_000298275.1 Orycteropus afer afer
AAATGCAAATCAATGCAGCTCAACACCACAACGAGACACCACTTCACACTCTCTTAGGGAGCTTTAATCAAAAGGACAAGTAATGACAAGTGCTGAAGAAGATAAGAAGAAATTGGATCCTCAGAAATTGCTAGTGGAAATCTAAAATGATGCAGCCCTTTTGGAAAGTAGTTTGTACTTCAAAAAGTTAAATATAGAATTGCCATGTGACCCCACAGTTTCACTCCTAGGTATACACCCAAGAGAGCTGAAAGCATACACACCCATTCCTCACTCCCTGACCTGGTTGGGTTCTAAAGACCAGATCAGTATGTGATGACCACATCGTTACCTGCTCTGCCAAACTGCATCATTACATAACTGCCAAGCCACTGAGAATCATGGCCCAGTCAAGCTGACACAATACCTTAACCCTCACAACCAATATTATGCTGACCTCACACACTGGCATTTGTTACTACCACACATATGTAGTCGATGTGCATAATGTTGTTGTTATGTGCCTTCGAGTCAGACCTGACTCATAGCGACCCCTCCTTGGGTTTCCCGGGCAGTATCACTATGGAAGTAGATTGCCCCATCTTCCTTCCGAGGAGTGGCTGGTGGGTTTGAACTGCCAGCCTTCTGGTTAACAGTCAAGTGCCTTAGGCACTATGCTACCAGAGCTCCTGATGTGCATAATAGATAATAGATTTTTCACTATTGGCATAAATGTGAAACTTCAGGTAACAAGATAGTCAATAAGTGAGGAGGAGGTATATTCACACACACAAACTTGTGCATTCATGTTCATAGCAACCATTTTAAAAATGGTTTAAAAGTAGAAAGCACCCAATGTTCATCATCTGATGAATGGATAAAATATAGTATATTCATAGAATGAAATATTATTCAGCAAAAAAAAAGGAATAAAGTACTAATGTATGCTGCAACATAGATGAACTCGGAAGACAGTGTACCTCCTGAAAGAAGTCAGTGACAAAGGCCACATAGTATATGATTCTATTATAGGAAGTGTTGAGAACAGGCAAATCTAGAGAGACAGAAAATTGATTAGTGGTTACAAATTAATGCATTGAGGAAAAAATCTCCAAATATTTTAAATTAACCCACACATTTCTTAATTTCCCATGGGTCAGAGAAGAAATAACAAAAGAAATTAGAAGATATTGCCTAAGGCATTTCACTGCTAACCAGAAGTCTGGTGGTTCAAACCCACCAGCCACTCCTCAGAAGGAAGGTTGGGCAATTTACTTCCGTAGAGATACTTGGAAACCCAAGGAGGGGTTGCTATGAGTCAGATCTGACTTGATGGCAGTGCGTTATGAATTGCATGAAAATGAATTTGTACAATCCAGGAAAGAAGTTTTTAAAAGGAAATTTATGTCGTTAAATACTTAAGTCTCAAATCAATGATCTGAAGTCTTCCTTTAGAAAGTGTGCTGGTTCCCTAGTGCCACTCTGACAAGAAATATACCACAAATGGGTTGGCCTTAACAAACAGGAGTTTATTCTTGCAATTTGGAGGCTTTAAGTCCAAGTTCAAAGTGCCAGGCTCTAGGGGCTGGGTGAAAGCCCCTCAACCTT
>NW_006921669.1:9882843-9884677 GCF_000298275.1 Orycteropus afer afer
AGACCATATCCCAAAGGCAGCTACTCAGCTGCTTGTGGTAGATCCCACCATGGAGTTGATTGCCAGTCTCATCATGGGGAGTAACTACCACCAGCTGGCCAGCCACTGACTCAGGCCCAGCCAAGTTGACACACAAACATAACACAGAAAGGAAGTAAAATTTCAAATCGGTATTCTAAGCTTCCACCTTAAGTAACCCTAAATTAAACCCAATACTGTCAGAGGGAGGATAATAACAAAAAAAAGAGATGAAATAAATGATATCAAAAATAAAAATACATAAAACCAAATAAATGAAGAGCTAGTTCTTGAAAACAATGAGTATAATTGGTAAAACTCTAATCTGATTGAAAAAAAAAGGCTCAAATCAGCCATTTCAGTAATGAGAAGGAACATCACAGCAGATCCTACAGATGTTCAAAGGATAACGGGGAATATTATGAATGGCCTTTTGCTTATAAAGTCAACATGTGGATGGAATGGAAAAATTCCTTGAAAGATACAATTACCCAAGCTCAAAAAGGAGAAAAAGATACCTTGAATAGTCATAGCTCTACTAAGGAAATTTAATTTTTCATTAAAAACATTTAATAAAGAAAAGTCTTCCCTGGTGAATTTTATCAGACTTTTAAGGAAAAACATAATACCAATTCTACACAATAAAAAAGGAGGGAACATTTCCCAACTCATTTTTTGAGACTAGCAATACCCTGAAACAAAACCAGAAAACCCAAATCTTCATCGACATGAGTGGATAAACCAAGCGTGGTATATCCACACAGTGGAAAATTATTCAGTTATCATCATAACAAATGAAAATCTGATACATGAGACACAAAAGGACAAATAGTATGTGATCGTACTTATATGAACTATCTAGATTAGTCAAATGCATAGAGACCAAAGTTTATTCGTGGTTACCAGGGACTGTGGGGAGATGAGGATGATAATTATTGCTGAAGGGGTATGAGTATCTGTTTGGGGTGATGTAAAACTGTTTGAAATAGATAGTGCTGATGGTGATTGTAATTAATATTGCTAAATGGTACACTTAAAAATGGTTAAAATGGCAAACTTTTAGTTAAGTATATTTTACCACAATTGAAAAAGTAAATCATTGCCAGGGCTCATTGTAGGAGGAGGAATTAGCTAAGAAGTACCCTGAGAGAACATTTTGAGGTGATGGAACTTTTTTATATCTTGATTATGGTTGTTGTTACACAATTGTATACATTTATCAGAACTCATAAAACCATACAGTAATTTACAAGGATAAATTCTAAGAATGTCGGTTATGCCTCAAGGAACCCTGGTAGTGCTGTGACGATATCCTTGACTGCTAACTGAAAGATGGGCAGTTTGAATCCACTTATTGGGTCTGCAGAAGAAAGACCTGGCAATTTGCTTCTGTAAAGATTATAGCCTGGAAAATCCTATTAGGCGCTTTTACTCTGTCACATAGGGTCTCTATAAGTCAGGATCAACTTGATAACAGCTGACAACAGTAGCTACAAATTATACCTCAGAAAACCTGACCCCCCCAAAAAAAGGAAATCTAACCCATTGTTTGCTGTTTAATGAAATTAAAATGCATACATCAATAAAATGCTTCCCCCTCCCAACTTCTATACCAGCTAGATTTTCTTCCAGCCTTTCATCCAAAACAACATGTCATAACACACTGGAAGCCAGAGCAGATAAAGGAATTCAGTAGTCCTCTATTAAGCTCACCATTAAAGGGATTTGTAAATATATAAAACAATGCCACTCTTCTCACAAATGTTTGGTTTTGTTATGGTTTTCATAAAAATACAGTATTTTGTTTGCATATGTT
>NW_006921669.1:9885332-9897292 GCF_000298275.1 Orycteropus afer afer
GTAGTCTCAGTTAAAAAGTTTAACAACTGTTGTTTGCCATAGAGGAAGAGCAACAGCATGAAAGGAAGCTGGGCTCCTGAATGACTGCAAGGAGCAGAGCTGCTCCTGCCATCTGAACCAATCACACTGAGATTGTTTGGTTCCAGAGAAATAAATCTCTGTTCTTTAGCCAACGTATTATTGGATCCATTTGTTACAACAGCCTCGCCTTACCTCACCTAATAAAAGAAACATGAGCCACCCATTGTAACCAAACACTGCTCCATTCATTTCCACACAACGTGTATAGGTATCTTAAGCTCATTTTTACCAGTAAGGAGAAAGAGGTTCATAGGGATGAAGGTCCTTGCTCAAGGTCACACAGCTGAGATGTTTCATATTTAGGGCTTATGCAAACACCTGCATGCATTCATCACATACTGCCCAGGCTGAGAGGCCCACTCTGATGCTTGCTCTTGTTTACCCGTTTGCTGCTTTTCAGATTTGACATCTCTCTGGTAGCATAGTGGCTAAGACACTTGCCTGCTAACCAGACGGCTGGCGGTTCAAACCCACCAGCCACTCCCAGAAGGAAAGTTGGGCAATCTACTTTCATATTGATACCACCCCGCAAGCCCAAGGAGGGGTCGCTATGAGCCAGGACTGACTCAACAGCAAATAACAACAACAACAAATGGAAATTTGTATAATGTCTATTTCATAATGAGAATTAAACAAATTAATGGATATGAAATTTGATACAAGGTAAATACTAAACAAATGTTAACTCTTATTATACTCAGGGAGCCCTGGTCACTTAGTGGTTAGAGCATTCAGCTGCTAACCAAAAGGCGAGCAGTTTGAACTCACCAGCCCTCAGTGGGAGAAAGATGTGGTTCTGTAAAGATGTGTGCTTCTGTAAAGATTGCAGCCTGGGAAACCCTATGAGACAGTTCATTCTCTGTTCCTTAGAGTCACTATGATCAGAATCAACTTGACGGCACACAACAAAAACGTATAAAAGGAATGCTCTTTATTAACTTAAAAGTTTTTATGATTTTAAGAAAAAGGATTATGGTCTTATTCTAATCTTTCCTTAAACAATATACAATGATATTATTTTATAATAATAATACCTGCTCTAGTATAAAAATCAATGTACATCAGATGCTTTGGACTCCTTACTTACTAGATGAGCACTAATGATAATTCTAGTAAGCAAAGGAATTTATCTCTCTTTCACTGACCAGTGTAATGCGGACGCTCCTATCCATAAGCTATTTTCTGATATAGGGAGTCAGGCTGCCTGTTTCTTTCTGTCTGAGGCTCTTTGGTCCTTTAGGGCTCCCATCTGGCAGAATGGTGAGAAGACTGTGGACAAGACACGCTTGCATCTTAAACACTATAGTCTTGAGGTGGAATGTGCCCATATCTGCATTCATTAACAAGAACTAGTCAAATGATCATACCTGGATGCAAGAGGGGTCAGGGTGTGTAATCCTGCTCTGGGCAGCTGCCTCCTAGTATCAGCTCCTCCCTATGGAGAGAGAACCATGGGGAATAACTAGCCATTTCGGGCACAGACCCCATTTCAGGAAACTTTAAGTCTTGTCTCATTGTATACTCATTGCTGTCGAGTTGGATCCCACTCACAGTGACCCCTCCTTGGGTTTCCGAGGTGGTATCTCTGCAGAAGTAGATTGCCCAGCCTTCCTTCTGAGGAGCTGCTGGTGAGTTTGAACTGCCAGACTTCTGATTAGCAGTTAAATGCCTTATGCACTACGCCACTAGAGCTCCTTGTCTCATTATATGGTCCTTTAATTTATAACTTTAGTAGGTTTTTGTGAAATTTGTTTTAATTCAGTAAGTGGCAAAATAGCAGGCACCACAATTTATGTACAATATTATCCATAAATTCTAGAATTGCAAACAGTATTTGTAGAATCAAAACTAAGCCTATGTTAGTCTCTAGTGTCTACCACTCTTATTTGTGTGGGAGCTAGTTAGGAAAATCATTTAATCTTTCTGAATCTTTGTTTTCTCATCTAAAATTGAGGAGGCCCGAGGCTTCAGTGGGCCTTTCAATTTTGAAAAGGGCCTTTCAGTGTTAAAATGCTATTATTATTTAAATGTTAAATATCTGTAGTGACATTTTAGTTTCACTTGTTTATATATAACTTTAATTTCATTATCATGCTTAGGAAATAGAGTGTCATTATCATTTTGAGTTAATAGTCCTCATTGAAAGGGTAAAAATTCGGTATTTGTATTTATTCATGCCTAGTTAATTTAACAGCAACATGGAATAAAGGATTACCTGTTTTGGATATAATTTCATAATAAGGCCTCTGAAGGTCATTTGAAATACTGCACTAATTAATGTTTTATTTCCAGCCTTCCTTAATTATTCTAGCCAGATGGTCCTTTATTTATGTTATTGCTAGAGGTTTCCAACTGAGGTTGGTTGATTGTTGAAGAAAAATATGTGATGGCACCATAAGATAACTGTAATTGAATTGTTAGGTTTGTTAGAGCATTTGAGCCGTCTGTCCTTGTTCTAACCACATCTGGGAATAAGTTTGTTAACAAAGCACTTTGACACCTCGTCTCATGCTTGAGTGAGATTCTGAACTGTGTAGATGGAATTCAAACGGGAAAATGACTCTGCATTTTATTGTAAAGAGACACTTTGCAAAATCTCTCTGTGCGAGATTCATTTTCTGAATGGAAAAAAAACTTTAAAAATAAGTACACTTTTAAGTACATGGTCTGTTTTCCCAATGTCCTAATCACTTCAGAAATAAGCAGTTCCATTAAGGTCAAATTTAAAATTTGTGCAGATTACCCACCATTTAGAAGGCAGTTAAATGGAGTTTTTATGGCACAGAACTTCAAAAGTCTAAATGAATTATCGGCTGAATAGATAGTTCAATAAAAGAAACAGATTTAAAGTGGAAGATAAAAGTGATAAAGCCACAGTAAATTAGAGACTAGAACTAAAAGCTCTATTGTTATGAAGAACAACAATAGACCTCAGTTATCTCTGTTTCTTTACAAAGTATCTCTTCTTCCCTTACTTGTGAGTTTCAGAATTATAAATAAATTAATGGTATTTGAGGGGGAAGTTCCCATCAGCCAAATTAGGCAGAAGGCCTTATTAACATGGCCATTGGTAATTTAACACGGGACAGTTTTCTTCCATGTGAATGTGATTTCATTATTATAGTCCTTAAGCTGCATATGTGCAGAATCAATCAGTTCAATGACCTTCTTTCCCCATATGTTCAAAGACTTTGAAACCTTAGCATATACAAACTGATGCAATATGCCATTATTATGCAAACATCTTGGTGGTGGTGTTGTTTTGTCCCGTGGAGTTGGACCGGACTCATAGCGACCCCTCCTTGGGTTTCTGAGGCAGTATCACTACAGAAGTAGATTGCCCAACCTTCCTTCCGAGGAGTGCTTGGTGGGTTTGAACCACTAGCCTTCTGGTTAGCAGTCCAGTGCCTTAGGCACTATGCCACCAGAGTTCCCAAACATCTTGGTAGTTGAGTCTATATGATATTAGTTCATGTCTCATGGAGACTTTATATATACAAAAACCAGACCCACTGCCATCAGGTGGATTCTGGTTCATCGTGACCCTGTCGGACAGAATAGAGCTTCCCCATAGGGTTTCCAAGGTTGTAAATCTTTACGGAAGCAAACTGCCCCATCTTTCTCCCATGCAGCAGCTGCTTTCAGCTAGCAGCTGAATGCTTTAACCGCTACACCACCAGAGCGCCTTTTGATTGTGTTATCAGGGATTATTTCATTGACGGTTGCCATTGAGTCGATGCCGACTCACAGCAGCCTTACGTGTGCAGAATAGAACTGTACGTCATCGAGTTTGCACAACTGTGACCTTTGGGAAGCAGAGCACCAGGCCCATCTTCTGAGGCACTTCTGGGTGTGTCCAAACTACCAACACCTCGGCGAGTAGTGGAGTGCTTCACCACCCGGGTCACCCAGGGACTCCATTCGTAATTATGTTGTTGTCACTTGGTAGGTGCCATGGAATTGATGTTGAGTCATAGTAACCCCGTGTGATAAAGTAGAGCTGCCCCACAGGGTTTTTCTAGGCTGTAATCTCCAGGTTGGGCAATGTGCTTCCATAGTGATGCTGCCTCGGAAACCCAAGGAGGGGCCACTATGAATCAGGTCCGACTTGATGGCAAATAACAACAACAACAACACTCTCCAGGCTGTAACCTGGAACAGATTACCAGGTCTTTCTCCCACAGGGCTCCTGGGGGTTCAGATCACCAGCCTTTGGGGTAGCAGCTGGCTGCTTTACTGTTGCACCACCAGGGCTTCCCATGAATAATTATGTTATTGTTGTTAGATGCCATCAAGTTGATGCTGACCCTTCGTGACCCTGTGTCCAACAGCAGGAAGCGCTGCCTGGTTCTGCGCCGTCCTCACCATCCCTGCTGGGCTCGAGCCCATTGTTGCAGCTGCTGTGTCAGCCCCTCTCGCTGAGGGTCTTTGTTTTTTGCTGACCCTCTACTTTACCGAGCATGATGTCCTTCTCCAGGGACTGGGGCCTCCTGATGACATGTCCAAAGCACGAAGACAAAGTGTGGTGATTCTCACTGCTGAGAAGCATTCCAGCTGTGCTCCCAAGACACATCTGTGCTTCTGGCAGTCTGGGACATTCCGTGTTCTTCGCCAACAGCATCAATCCAGTCCTTCTTCTGCAGTCTTTCTTATTCACTGTCCGGCTTTCACATGCATATGAGGCAGTTGAAAGTACCCTGGCTCAGATCAGGCACACCTTAGTCTTCAAAGTGAAGTCTTTGCTCTTTAACACCTTAAAGAGGTCTTTCGCAGCAGATTTGCCCAATGCAGTATGTCCTTTGATTTCTTGACTGTTGCTTCCATGGGTGTTGATTGTGGATCCAAGTAAAATGAAATCCCTGACAACTTCATTCTTTTTTCCATTTATCATGACTTTGCTTGTTGTTGTGAAGATTTTCGTTTTCTTTATGTTTAGTTGTAATTCACACCGAAGGCTGTGGTCTTTGATTTTCATCTGTAAGTGCTTCAAGTCATCTTCACTTTCAGCAGCAAGGTTGTGTCTTCAGTGCTTCACTATTTTCACTGATATTCTTAAGACTTTCTTTCAGTGGCCAGTTTTTTCCACGTCCTCCTTCCTAGTCTGTCTTGGTCTGGAAGCTCCATTTAAACCTGTCCACTATGAGTAACCCATAGTTATGGGTTACTGCTGGTGTTTGAAATGCTGGTGGCATAGCCTCTGGCATGACAGCAACATGCAAGTCACCACAGCGTGACAAACTGGCAGATGAGTGGTGGCTAGAAGTGTCCAATCTGGGAGGTAATTTGATATCCAATGAGATGCTGAAACCAAATGAGTATGTAACTGCCTCTAGAATGTAAAAACGTGCAGTGCGTGTGTGTGTACTGGACAGATCGGACAGGGAAACTGACCA
Organism: Orycteropus afer afer; assembly: GCF_000298275.1. NCBI lineage: Eukaryota > Metazoa > Chordata > Mammalia > Tubulidentata > Orycteropodidae > Orycteropus > Orycteropus afer. The sequence continues at coordinate 9,890,807 of NW_006921669.1, forward strand.
TGTGCATTTCAAACCATCTTTTAGGAAACTATAGAGAAAAGTAGGAGCTCTGGTAGCATAGTGCCCAAGGCACTTGACTGCTAACCAGAAGGCTGGTGGTTCAAACCCACCAGTTACTCCTCGGAAGGAAGAGGGGGCAATCTACTTCCGTAGTGATACCACCTCGGAAACCCAAGGAGGGGTCGCTATGAGTCGGGTCCAGCTCGAGGGCACATCACAACAAAAACAACACAGAGAAAATAGAGCATAAGGAGATTAGGTCCGTTATTCTGTCTTCTTTTTTTTTTTTAAAAAAAAGAAAAAAAGTAACTTCTATCATTTTACTTTCTTTTGCCAATAAAAATTGGAAAGAGAAAGAGCTTAATGGAGTGTTGTTCTGGGTTTTTTATTTCCCCCTTATCAGCTTGTTCCCATTTCTGGTTTTTGGTGAGTTGATTATTCCCATCTGAATAATTTTCCTCGCAGTAGGCTTTTTGGAGTAGTCACTGAAATGAGTTTTCCATTATATACCAAAAAACAAAAATCAAACTCACTGCTGTCGAGTTGATTCTGACTCATAGCAACTCCCATTGGATTTCTGAGGCGGTAAATCTTTATGGAAGTAGATTGCCCCATCTTCCTTCCATGGAGCAGCTGGTGGGTTTGAAATGCCAACCTCCTGGTTAGCAGTTAAATGCCTTAGGCACTATACCACCAGAGCTCCTTTTTCCAGTGTACAGCCCTGAATGTATTTAAGCCCTGAATGTATTTAACCCTTCCAAGACTAAATTATTTTCTGCTTTAAATTTTTTGTTGAAACCATGCATTTTCAGTAATGGAAGGCATTTTGAATAAAATGAAAGAAAAGTTTTTGAGGTAATATGCATTTTGATACACTTAGTGGGACACGAGTTTGGTTGTTTTTTTTTTTTTTTTGGTACATGTCCCAAGGAGTGTCGAACTTTAGGTGGGATGAGACCCGTTTATTCAGATTCACATAGTTACGCAGGCTTCCACCCAATGGCAGCATGCACTGAGTGTGGGACAGTAGCTTCCCAGAGGCAGAAAATTAGGTGGGCACTCTGTGTCCCATAGGTTACAAAAGGGACAAATCTGACCTTGTGGCCCATGTGCTAAGAATATCCACATCCTTTAATACATATACTTCACTCTAGGCAGAATGGAAGTCAGTTTGAGTGCTCCCCTGACTTTCCGTGGTTGAACATTTAACCGTAAGGCCTTGCTTCAGGTGTTGGCCACTACCTAGTTTGTACAGAAAAGATTCATGTTCCAGAGTAGAAAGGCATGAGTTAAAAGAAAGTACGTATTTGAAAAAAAATGAACAGGCATTCATGGAATTAATACCGATTGTGAGAAATTAGAGATGGGGACCTTTATAGAAAATATCTTGGTAAGAATTGTTAAAAGTGTTTTTATTTGGATCATAAGATTACACAAAAGTACCTTTGGCCAATTTGCTATATTTATTTGAAATTTTCTTGTTATATATTGATGGTTTGTTAGTGCTGAATCTATCACCATTTATATGGCAGTAAAGGAGTTCTGGTAGCATAGTGGCTAAGACACTTGCCTACTAACCAGATGGCTGGCGGTTCAAACCCACCAGCCACTCCTCAGAAGGAAGGTTGGGCAATCCTACTTCCGTAGTGATACTGCCTCGGAAACCCAAGGAGGGGTCGCTATGAGTCGGGGCCGACTCGATGGCACATAACAACAACAACAACAAAAGGAACTCTGGTAGCTTAGTGGTTAAGGCATTCGACTGCTAGGCAAAAGGTCAGGGGTTTGAACCCACCAGCGGCTCTGCAGGAGAAGGATGAAGCAATCTGCTTCAGCAAAGATTACAGCCTTGGCAAGCCCACATGGCCCCCTACTCTCTCCTATAGGGTCACTGTGAGTTGGAATTGACCTCAATGGCAGTGGTTTTCTTTCTTTCTTTCTAATTTGGCAGCAGTATATAAATATTGCATATGAAATTTACATTGGCCAACCAAATGTTACCAATAGGGAATATATTCTAGGATGAGCTACTAAGGGTTTTCTTGTTTAAAGACTTTATAAAACAGATTATAAGAATTTATTTTTTTCTATGTACTCAGGGACAATGTTGTTCACAATTTTGTTATGGATTTTAATAAATCTATGCTGCAAAGTAGATAATTATCAGTAAGTATTTATCATACGCTGTTTTTAAAATATTATTTTGCATATTTTCGTGGCTTAAAGATGATTGTTAGCATTTCTCTGAGAGTAGCTGCCAGAAATAATTGTTTTGTTTTTTCCCCTTAGAGTAATATGGTCTGAGCAAAGTTGGGGCTTTTTCTATGTTGCGTTTTTCTTAGTACATACATGAGGTGCTAAAATCATTCCCAATTACTAGAAAATAATTCACTGAATGTAACGTGAGCTAAAAAGCCAGGTGCCTAGAAATTCGGGCACTGACTGATCATAAGTCCTGATGTACATTTGATCTCTACTACATCAATAACATACTTGTTTTCCATTAAATTATTTGTGAAATAGACCTGGCCAGTCCAAGTGAACTTGGTCAGATAATTTGCAGAATGAAAACATATTTAGTAGAATCAGAAAATGGAAACATGTATAAAACCAATTCTATAATTGATAATAAATTATCATTGATTTTTTTTTTCTAAATGGGCAAAACCTTAAAGAAGGAGTATTCTTGGGGTCTGGTATATGATGATCAGAGCATCTGAATGAGAGCATACTGTCCTGCGTGTGTTTTAAGACTCCCAGAGCACATATAGAATAAATGTTTGTTTGTGATGGTTAATTTGTTATAACTGTGCCTTTAGGCATCAAGTCTAAAGACCATTAGATGGAAAAAAATTGCCCATTTATATAAATTTTACTTTAATGAAGTAAAAGCTTAACTTTTTTTCTGAGCTTGTCTTACTTTCTAACTCTCTTGTCATTTGTTCTACTTCAATTATTAGAAATTTATAGTGCATGTAGATTTTCCTTCAGATTAGTAAAAAGGAGAACTGTTATTAGCAATTTAAGTATTGTGGTCATATAGTTCCTAGTTAAAAGCTAGAAAAGAGGTTTTTAAATACTCACTTAAAATAATAATTTATGCTTGTCACTGCATAAAATAATCGTTATGCTAAAACTAAACATAATCAATAGGTATTCTGATAAATGCAAAAAAAAAAAAAATTTGGCTCATAAATTTGGCCACATTTGACCTTCAGATTTATGGCAATAAATTGAAAAGCTTTTACATGTTTTTGTCTTTGAGCTCTGATTTGTGTGTTTTCAGAAATGTTATAGTGGCCATCAGGGCTTCAAACTGGTTTGAACTCGTTCAGTCATAACTGATGAAGGGAAACCAGGACAGACCATACTTTGCAAAATGTGGGTGCCTGGGATGATAACTGGAATGGCAAAAGTTACAGGCTGAAGCCCTGGAATGAGAGACTTGGAAGTGGTGTAGTGAGCCCTTACAGGAGCCTAATGGAGGAGATTGGATTATTGCCATGACTTTGGAGAGCAACAAAGCAGCATGGTTGGCCACCATCTTTGAACAGGGCACTATTGTTTCTGAGTCTTCCAGGCAAGAAATTTGGTTGCTATGCATCCTACACTCTCCCCTTGTTTTCTAACAGGGAGATTAAGTTTCTAGCAGGACATCGATCTGTAATTCTTCCTGTTCTAGTTGTCATTCCAGGCACCCACATTTTGCAAATTCCAGTCTGTCCCAGTTTCACTCTTTTGGCCATGACTGAACCAGGAAGAACTAGGGCTGCATACAAGTACGCTTTATATACATGATTATGCACATGTAAGTCTACATCTGAAATTAGGCTATGCATTAAGTCTTCGTTTAAAGTCATGTGTATTCATTTTGCCCTTTAGTGCCTTCTCATTGCTTTCAGTATGAAATCCAAATTTATAAGTATCAAATAAAGAAAATAAATGATGTGCTTATACCCTTCTCCCCTAGTTCTATCTCTTGATGTGTGTCCCTGCTCAAAACTCTCCCTACACTTCACACACCTGTTCACAACTTGCCACAATTTTGGCTTTTTTTTTTTTTTTTTCTCTGCAATGTTTGCTAAATTCTCCCTTACCCAAAACTGGCCTCCACTCTCCAAGAACAGTAATAACAATATCCTTCTGATGGGCCTTCAGGTCTCAGGTCCTTGGGAGGGTCTTCCCAGGCATGTGAATCCTCAGTCTGACCTGGGTATCCCCTTGTGTCCTTCGGCAACAGTCTGGACTAACCTCTGTTGGGGAGCTGGTGATGGTTGTGGAATTGTCTGTTTACTCATCTCTGTCCTGGACTCTAAGCTCCTGGTTTCAAAGATCATGTCATATGTATCTTTATGTCTCCAGAACAGTGGAGCACAGCGCCTTGGCACACAGCAGACACTCAATAAATACTTGCTTCCTTAATGTTTATCAAACAGAATTATTTGTGAGGTTCATCTACAAATGCCATCTTTTCCTTTTTTTGAAATTGTGAAATAGATAGATAGATAACATTACCTTTTCAGCATTCTTCATGTGTACAGATCACTGACATTAATCATGTTCATAATGTTGTTCAACCATTAACATTATTTCCAAGTTTTCCTGTCACCCTTAACCAGAAGCTCAATATTCTCTTAAGCATGATTCCCCCTTTCCTCTTTCCTCCTTCTGACGCCTGCCCGATAAACACTAATAAGCTTTGATCTCTATCCACTTGCCTATCCTAGATTACAAATGCGTCCTTTCTGGGTTCAAATAAAATATCAGGAATACTAATGTTAAATATGGTTATATCTGGTTTCTCTTGTGAGAGAGTGAAATAACACACCTTTTTTTTTGTCTCTGAAAATATATCTTACCTGAAAACTGAATACATTATTGACATTTTGTCAAAGTAGGGAATGTTTTCCAGTTATTTGCACATGAGAGAGATTGCCACTGATGTTGGAGACCAAGGAAATCTTTGGGTTTGTAAGAAATCCATTTCTTACTCTTACTAGTCTCCTTTTCTCCTTGACTAATTAAAAATATTACCTGGAAAATATCTTTTTTATTTCTAGTTGCATTTTTCATATGTGAGTGAAATTTTTAGTTCTTTTAAGTAAGGGACTGCTTTGTGTATTTATATAGCTCTTAGCATAATGCTTTACATGTAGTGATGTTCCTGCTTAGCTGAATGACAATTTCTGATAGGAAGTAGAATAATTTTTATTATTGCTGTAAACCAGGTATGGCAGGTTTACCAGGACCACAAATTCTTTTACTTAACTCACGTAGAGAGGTGGAATTTATGTTCCTTTTCCCTGACTCTTGGTGGGTTATGTGATGGTTTTGTCAAATATACAGTATACAGTAGAAGTGTTACTGTGCCTGTTAAAGGGACTTAAACTGTGCAGGCTTCAAGACACGGGCATCTTCCACCTCCTGTTTCTTAAAATACTTGCTCTTAGAAGGCTAGCTCTGGAGTAGGAGAGCTTCCGTATAGGAAAGTCTGTCATTCCCTGAGACTGCCATGCTATGGGAAACTCAAGGCATGTGGAGGGGGCACAGCAAGGAGCATGGAGATGCTGGACATATGAGTAGAAAAGCCATCTTGGAAGTGGGTTTTCCAGTCTCACTCCTCCGGCGTTCTAACATGAATCAAAGATGAACCACCTATCCAGTTGCTTCCAAAATTCCTGACTCACAAAATTATGAAGTAGGTATTGCTGTAGTTTGTTAAGCAGCAATAGATAACCAGAACAAAAATTGCGTTACATGAGACACGGATCTTAACATAGTTTAGTCTCTACTCATGAATGAACAATATAAAAATACAGTATTTTAAATGCCATTATTTTATTTTGTTGAAAACTCTTAAAGGATGTTGAAAATATTTTCATGATGTAGCTTAGAAGCATGGATATTGAATTGCATCTGGGGCATCCTTGACAACAGACACATGTTGCCAAACAGATGCTTTTCAAATTCCTTATCAATTAATAAATTCTTAAAATTATGCTTTCTTTGTTGAAGTTAACATGAAGAAACTTTGAGAGGGCCCTAAGGAATACAAATCTTGTGGATAAAGTAGAATCCAGGATGACTATCCCATTGTAAACACTTTATTTCATACACATGTTATTTTTTTGGGCCTTATGTTACTGCACATTTTTTAGGCCTTACTTACTTATTTAACTGCACATTTAGGTGCAGCAAGAGAAATAAGAGAAATTAAGGTAGCAAGCTGCTGCAAATTATTAGTAGCTCAAATGAATGTGAGGTTTTCACATACATTAATACTTAAGATGATGAGGCACTGTGAATCAATGAAAGCAGTTTATTTACCTTGACAATGATGATGTCAGTCCCTCAACTTGTGATTTTATCTTTTGTCTATTGCAAAAAATTCCTCTCCAAATTCACCTTAGGCTACACACTAAGTGGGCAAATAAGCCTGGCTATATGTTCCACTGTCCCTAAATACTCTTTTTTTTTTTTTTTTTT
>NW_006921669.1:9900142-9903892 GCF_000298275.1 Orycteropus afer afer
TAAGTCAGGGACACTCTGACCAGGAGCACTGGGAATAGTCTCTCTATTGTTTGGTATTAGCCAGGCCTCCTGCTGTACTCAGCTAACCTCCAGGAATGTTACTGGCTCAAACACTCTTGTGTACCTAAGAATTTAAACCACTCATCTTCAACCCCATGCCATTATAACAAATATTTTGTAGTTTACCCTTTATCAGCATGAAATGAAATTTAGCACCAGCATAACTGAAGATATGCATATAATTAAAAAAAAATGTGAAATGCCCGAATGTAAAAGAAATACAAAAGGAAAGTAATTAATAATAAATATATTTCTAAATATGTATATTTCAGTATCTAAATGCTTATATGTGACTATGCTATGAGACATAATGAAGTAGTCAGATGTTCATGTCTATTCATGGAATCACCACAAATAAGCTGCAGATGCTAATAGAGATGTTTGTTGTGTTGGTGACACGTCTACCAAGAGCAGTATTACAGCAAAGTGGTGTGATTTTCTGAAAGGGTGAACAACTCATGGTACAGTAAGGAAGAAAGCAAAAGGCAACCTTCTCTGAAAATATGTGGTAGTTACGTTTCTGAAAAAATCAGCCTTAATTACAACTGTACAAAACATCCTTAGTGCTTACATAAAAATGTGGTTAGGTGTTGGGTTTAGATACTTATAAAATAGGTAATGTTTGGTAAGAGACTTGAACACTGTGAAGGAATCCAGACAGCTCATGGCCAGGAACATATGTTGTGCTTTGTAGGACCTTTAGAATCTCAGTCCAGCCCAGCAGTTTCCTTCCACTCATTGTGACTAAGCCCCTGCCCACACAAATTTTCCTAATGCCCCCTACCTGTAGAATGACATAATTAAGACTCTCTGCTTTAATTACTGTCTCTGTTCTCCATTGTCTCTGTTTCTTTTCCTGTATCTTGCTGACTAAATATAACACAATGTTACCAAACTTACGTAATGATATAATTATGACTTTCCTTTTTGAAATCTCTTACCAAATATATTCAAAATACATAAATCTTGACATATAAATTCCATACTCTTAATGCTGTGTCTTTTAACTAGTATCATTCACATTTTAGCTAATAGCATTCATCATGTTATATACTTCCCAATTTAAACTCTTAGTGTTTTTTTTCCTTTCATGTATATGTGTAACTCTACTTATTTATATTATGATATTTGTATTTGTATCATAACTCACTGTGTTATGCTGGGTTCTCTAGAGAAGCAAAGCCAGTAAAGCTTATATATATATATAGAGAGAGAGAGAGAGAGAGAGAGAGAGAGAAATTTATCTTAGGAAAATGGCTCACACAATTATAGAAGCTGGCAAGTCTCAAGTTCTTAGATCAAACGTCAAACTGGAGACTTTCCCTATTCACACAGCTGCAGGGGCTGACAGGCTCAAGGTTGGCAGGTAGTATACCATCTGTTGACTCCAACGAATGATGAGTCCAAGATCACCAGGCCAAATGGTGGATTGTTTGCCCATGGACAGTTGTAGGTAGTACAACAGGATCCCGATCCACAGAAGAGTGTCTCATTTTCCCAGGATGTCCATAAATATATTGGAAGCAGGCCACACCCCTAGGGAAACTCCTTTTCAATGGATTGGCTGCTCAAAACATATACATCCGATCTTATCATGGGAATAACCCACATCACAACTGCTTAAACCACTCAGAATTGTGGTCCAGCCAAGTTGACACACAACTCCAACTATCACACTCACTTTATTCTAATGTATTCCATTGAAGCAAGAAGAGTAAAACAAATACTTTAACTTTGGAATTATCACTCTGATTAGACTGTAGAGAATGAGTAGGACAAGACCAAGATGGAGGCAGGAAGATTGATTGTATGCTTATGATACTTGACTGGACCGAGGTACATGCAGTGGGGAAGGAGAGAAGTGGATGGTCAGATTTCAGAGAGATGTCATAGATTGAATCTTCATGACCTGGTCATTTGTTGGAAAGTGGGTAATACGAGCCCCAAGTCATCACAGAATGTGGAGAATCTAAGGTTAAACCTCTTAAGTTTATGACCAGGCAAACTGGTTGGCTGTAAGTGTCATTCTATAAGGAAGGTGGGATGTGAGTGGGTTTGGGAGGGAAAAAACATCACTAATTCAGCATTAAGCATGGTGAATGTAACTGGAGCTATCTAATAGTCACATAGATTATGGGCTTGAATTTTATGAGATAAATCAGATTTGGTGCTATGGGTTTTGAAGTCTTCAACATAAATGAACATTGAAGTGAAGGAGGTTAAGATGGTACAGCCAGGGAGCTAAATCAGAATATAATTCTGTGATATGCAAAGAAAAGTATATTTTAAAAAGATGACTAGTAACATAGTATTGAGAAAAATATCCCTGGAGAAAGGCAATTTCCCTGGAGAGGTGGGAATGGAAGCCAGAGTAGATGAGTCAGGTGAGAGTGAGACTAGTGAGTATAGACAACCCTTTAAAGAATTTTGTCTCCAAAAAGGAGATTGAGTTGTGCTTTTGTTAGGTGTGGTGGTAGCACAAAGGCATGCATTATATACACATGTATGTTCCCTTATGAATAGTAGGGAAATATTGTCTGATACGGTGCCAGAACATGAGCCCTTCAGGTTGGAAGACACTAAAACGTGACTGGGGAAAAGCTGCCTCCTCGAAGAGGACTGGGCAGTACCTGGGGTCACTAGAAGTCGACACTTACTCGACGGCACCTGTCAACAACTGTTGATATATGTGAATGTGTGTGCATGTGTACATGTGTCAATTAGGGATTTCTTAGGAGGTTTAAGTGGTGATGGAAATAAACAATACAGAGGGGATTGAAGTTACAGGAGAAGGACTACAATAGATTAGATTCCTGGGGAGGCAGGAGTGGGGCAGTATTGTTACCATCTCTTTATATGGTTCTTTCATACTGTTTAAGCCTTAAAGAGGCTATAAAGTTCTGTGTATCCTCAGCATCTAGGACATTAATTAGGGAATACTAGGGGGTTCTATATTTTAATTGCAGGAAAGAAGGAGCAGTTGCTTTATAAAAGCATTTAACTCAGAAATCTTCCAAGATTCTAGGCCAATGTTTGCATTATATCCCACTTTCAAAAATTGTCAATGTCCTTTATATATCTATAGATGTATTTTTTAATCATCCATTCAGACATTAAATAACACGTGATTTTCAGTTAGTCTTAAACGTATAATTTCAGTACTTTTATAATATGCAATGAAAAAAGAGTGATGAATATGAGAAATGAGTAGACTAATAACAGAAATTAAATAAAATACAAATGAAGAACCTACATTATTTCTACAGTGATAGCTGTATGAGTGTGACAAAGACCTCAATATACAGGTTCCAGTAGGATGATTATTTGCAGACGGCCTTTGTTTTCTGAGCTCTGCATCTCACCTGTTCTTTTTTATTGATCGTTCCTATTTCAGGAGCCTGAGTCTCTTAACATTAGATTAGACTGTATACCAACCACATGGTTTGCTGTCATAATGAAATTTCAAATTTAATGAATGATCAGAAGTGATCTCAATTTTATAATAAGAAATTGTGACAAATGCTGTGGAGCTTGGTTATGAGGACTCAATTAAAATTAGATTTCACCTACTTATTTTGGTGGTAGTGGGATGTTGGTGGTAGTGGGATATTATTTTGGTAGGAATGTGATGTGTATTCTTTGATAAGTGACATGAGGCCACTTGTCATTATTTCTGAAGATTTTTGAATA
>NW_006921669.1:9906362-9911905 GCF_000298275.1 Orycteropus afer afer
CGACTGATCCTTGACATCTGCTGATGGAAATTCGATTGATTTGTGCTAGCATTTAAAGTAAATAATGTTAAACATGAAAATGGTTAGAGCTGAAGAAATATATGCTGTCATCCATCCTGAAAGTGATTTCAATTTTAATTCTAATGTAAATTAAAAGAATTTTAAACAAGTTGTGTCTTTTTTGTATGCTTAATATGTATAAGGCGCTGTGCTGTGTGCTTTACGTGTGTTATCTAATTTAATCTAGATAAAAACCCTGAGCAACACTATTATTTCCATTTTACCAGTGAGTAACCTGAAGTTCAGAGAGTTTAGGTAACCTAGCTACTTGGCTACAGTCACATACTAAACTAGAGAAAACAAGGATTCCAATTTGGGTTTCTGTTACTTGGAAGCCTTTGTTTTTAACCCCAATGGGGTGCTTTACTGTCTCATTCTCTGTCTGTCTGGATAGATGGATAGATAGATAGATGGATGGATACATTTAGCACAGGAGGTGCCATGAATTTGTATGTTCTGTGGCTGTTATGTATTACTCTGATGTAGCCAGGGGGGAGGGTATTTGGAATCTTGGCATCCACCTAGACTCATGGACAAATCTCACTGCTTGGTCCCTGCCATTACCCCATAGCCCTTGGTTAACTTGGATTTGATTTTGCAGGATCTGTCCCACCATATCCCCTTCTAAAGCCAAGCTTCCTACCAGTGGCATCCTTCCCTGGGTCCTGTCCTCATTGAGCCTACCTTCCTGGCCTCTTTACCAGTGTTTCCCGGATGAAGAGATAGTATGTTCTTGCTGCTGCTGACTGCCTGTACTAATTTGCAGGATGCCTGTTAGTGTTGTGGCGTGATCACCATGGCAGAGTCCAATATTCGGAATGTGTTTTAGTAACGGGAACAGCTTCACCATGGCAAAGATAGACCTTGAATTGTCACACTGTTTCAAATGCCAAATGTCATTAGATATGAGCAATTGTAGTTTATGAGGATAACGTACGTTTTTTTTTTTTTTTATAATTTCTATTTCTAAGTTGCTATGAGTAATTCATATATGGAGTAGAAAATAGTTTTGTTCAAGATAGTCAGTCATTATTTTGCTTTTTAACTTTATGTGCTGTCACCACTTTGAAACAACTTAATGCTTTGCAGCAAAATAAGGTTCAAACGTAATTGAGTTGTACCTTTTTCTAATTACTCTATTTTTATCACCAAGATTTACAATCACTTTTCATATATGGAATTATATGAATAATTTGACATGAGAGTGTGCTCTTTTCACATTTCAAGGTTTATTTTTTGATGTTTGGGGAAAAAGATAGACTTCCACTCCTAGAATTAGATCCCAACCACTTGAAAACATTTTCTTTTAATGCTTACTTTTTTTTTTCTTTTAACATGTTTGGTTACTTGTAATTTACAGTTACTCACCTAACTGTAAGTCTACAGAATCAAGGTCACCTTGCCCTAGGTCAAGCTACTCCACTTCTTAATGGTCTCCGTATTTTAAAATCTATGTCATTAGGCATTAATTTCTGGGTTTTTTGTTTATTTAATTTTAAAGCCACAGAAAAAACAGTTCAGCTTAGCAGTGTTATCCCACAAATGTTGTTACTACTTCGTCATTTGGCTACTGAATCTGAAGACCAGATGGGAAAACATTAATGGTTTCTCATTAATTCTGAGACTGCAGCAATGTAAGAGGCAATGAGCTTGCCGTGGTGGCCGGCATTGAAATAAACGTTACCAAGAAGACTGCTGATACGGGTGGGGGACAGGAGGAGGGCAGCGGATGGAGGCACCTTTCCTAATAGAAACATATTGCAGAGCCATGGGTTTGTAAAGCTGTGAAGATACTTACAGCCCTTCTGGACTAACCTGTTCGTTTTCCTGGAGGAAACTGAGGCACAGAGCAAGTAAATGACTTCCTCAGTATCCCCCAGCCCGTTAACAATTAAGACTAGAACTCAGTGTCATGACTCTCAGTCCAGTGCTTTTTTAAACTTAAAAAAAAAAAAAAAAATAGACACACACGTAGTGTTTCTATGCATCAAGATTTGGGAAAAATACGCAAGAAACCGTGAATAGCGTTGTCTTTGGAGAAAAAGCCAGGTTCATCTTATAGCTTATTTTCTTAATTTAAATATATAAAAAAATACGTACTTGTGCTTTTTTTTTTTTTTTTTTTTTAATTTTATTTTGATTTGGGTGAAGATTTACAGAGCAGAGTCACTTTTCATACAGCAGTTCACATATACTTTGTCTCATGTCATTGACCAAAATTTACAATGCAGCAGCTCCCCTCCCACTTCCTCCCCATAGTTACCTCCTCCCAGTGTCCATCCCTTCATACTCTTCTGCACCCTGAGCTATCTCCCTGTGCATAAGCAGCCCTTCCTTCTCCCATGATTGCCCTCTCCAGGACGTGTGTCTACTTGAGGTCGTACTTGTGCTTTTAAATGAGTAAATAAAATTTTAGTGTATATGACTTGGATTTTTAGGTTAAACATTTAAATGTCTCACTTCAGAATCTGAATTGGGTACTAATCCAGTTCCGTTGTACCATTTGGTGCTTGTCTGTTACACACGTGTGGGGGACTCATAAGCGAGTGTTGTTCTATACAGCAGCAGTTTGCCTCAGGGTATGGTGCCAAGGTGAAGGCAGCAATGTGTTGTGAAAAATAACTATGCTTCTTGTATTTCTGGTGGCACAGTGGATCAGCACTCAGCGGCAAACCTCAAGGTCCGAGGTTTAAACCCGCTAGTCAATCCATAGGACAAAATATGGCAGTCTGCTTCCACAAGGATTTATAGCCTTGGAAACTCTGCAGAGATTCTACCCCATCTTACAGGGTTGCTATGGGTCAACATTGACTTGGTGGCAATGGGTTTGGTTTTGTGAATATATACTAATGTGCTTTAGAGCTGTGGTTTTCAGCAATGGTTTTCAGCAGTGGTGGAGGAAGGGATGAAAGGTCCATTAGGGGCATCGCTAATGCTCGGATACAATTGTGGTTTTCACAGCTTGGGAGATACTGTTGGAATCTAGAGAGTAGAGCCCAAGGATGCTGCTGAACATTCCACACTGAGGAACAGACCCCCGCTACACACACACACACCAAAGTATCATCTGACCCCAGTATCCATAGTACTGAGGTTGGGAAAGCTGGCTTTAAGGATAAAAACTACTTGATCGTTTAAAAGTAAAGTAGGAATCAGATCATGTCTCACACATTGTAAGGTATATCATAATCACTCAAGTACTCAGGAGATACTCTGAGTTAAAATAGCAATGATTACCACCAAACCAAACCCCAAAACCAAAACGACTGCTATTGAGTTGATTCTGACTCATAGTACCCTATAACACAGAGTAGAACTGCCTTATAAGGTTTCCAAGGCTGTAAATCTTTACAGAAGCAGACTGCCTCATCTTTCACCTGCAGAGTGGCTGGTGGTTGACCTTTTGGTTCGCAGCTGAGTGCTTTAACCACTACACCACAAGGGCCCCTATGATTCCCAGAACTACAATATGCCTTTGTACAAGCTTAGAGTTTTAGACTGATAAAATAATACAATACCTCCCTTCAACTTAAAATTGGAAAGTGAAAACTAAAACGATGAGTTGATATCAGAAAAAGTTGTTGATAGGTGCCATCGAATAGGGTCTGACTTACAGCAACCCTTGTGCAACAGAGCAGTACACTGCCTGGTCCTGCACCATCCTCACAGTCCTTGCTACACTTGAGTCCATCGTTGCAGCCACTGTGTCAGTCAGTCCATCTCACTGAGGGTCTTCCCCTTTTTTTGTTGACCCTCCCAGTTTACCAAGCATGTTTGTTGTTGTTGTTGTTATGTGCTGTCAAGTCGGACCCGACTCATAGCGACCCCTCCTTAGGTTTCCGCAGCAGTATCACTATGGAAGTAGATTGCCCCATTCTTCTTTCTGAGGAGTGGCAAGCATGTAGTAATATTAAAATTGTTAATAAACTCCTTATTTAAAATAATTTCAGATTTACAGAAAAGTTGCAAAGGTAGTTCTCCAATTCTCTCCTTGGAGAATGTTCATGGGTTGACTGTGCCCCACCCCCAAGTATTTCAGTTATTTTTGCATATATTGTAATGAAACAAACCATCCAAAAAGTTTAATGCTTAAAATAGTCATTTGTTCTTTCTCATAAATCTATGAGTTTTATGGATTCCTTTTGAGAAGTTTCTTTTTTCCATATTGTGTTGGTTGGGGCTGCATATGTGATAGCGTTCAGCTCATCTGGAGCCAGCGTCAGCTGTAGGGCTTGACTAGCTGGAGGCTGGCTGGTTCTCCCCCTATAGTCTGACTTCTTCATGTGGTGGCTCAAGGTTTCAAATGGGCATAAGCAGAAGTTTCTAGGCCTTTTAAGGACTGATACTGTACAGGATTACTTCTGGTGCATCCTATGAGTCAAAGCAAGTCATGAAGTTTGCCCAGTTTTTAGGGGAAAGAAGACCATCTTAAGAGAAAGCCTTATGTATATACTGAGATGGGCAAATTGCTGGTGGCCAAATCCACCATTCTTTCAATTGACCCTTTACGTATGACTGTCTTTGCTTCCAATTTCCTAGTAACTATTTACTCCCCGTTCTCCTTCAAGCCTAGGGTAGGTTAGGCTCACTAGTTCTTACTAAGCCCAAGGTACTGGATTTTACTTTGTGAATTTCCTACATTGCTTCCCTCTTAGTCAGTTGTTGTCGTTGCTGTTGTTAGGTACAGTTGCATCTACTCCACTTCATAACAATCCTGCACACAACAGAATAGAACTCTGCCCGGTCCTGCACCATCCTCCCAATCATGGCTGTGCTTGGGCCCACTCTTGCAGCCACTGTGTCATTTCATCTTGTTGAGGGTCTTCCTTTCTTTCACTGACCTCAGGTTGGTGCACCTCAGGTTGGGAGGCACTCAAAATAACGGCTGCGGAAGAGCTGCCTCCTCAGAGTAGAGGTGATCTTGATGATGTGAGTGGAGTAAAAATTTGGGGACTTTTATTTGCTGATGTGGCATGACTCAGAAGAAACAGCTGCAAACATCCATTAATAATCAATACACGGAATATATGAAGTATGAATTTAGGAAAATTGGAAGTTATCAAAAATGAAATGGAATACATAAAGATCGATATCCTAGACATTAGTGAACTGAAATGGACTGGTGTTGGCCATTTTAAATAGAGCAATCATATAGTTTACTATGCCAGGAATGACAAATTGAAGAGGAACAGTGTCACAGTTATTGTCAAAGAGAACATTTCAAAATCTATCCTAAAGTACAGTCCTGTCCATGATAGGATAATATCCATATGCTTACAAGAAAGATCAGTTAAGATTAAGAGAAGATGGCGGACTAGGCACAAGGACTGCACAGACTCTCTGCAACAAAGAAAAGGGAAACCAATTAACACAGACACAGAAGATAATCTTGGACCCCTGAGCCTTGAAGGGAAGGATACAAAAGTGGACTAAACCCCAACTAGCAGAAGAATTTGCGTGAAAATACCAAAAAAGGAGACACA
>NW_006921669.1:9916288-9925728 GCF_000298275.1 Orycteropus afer afer
CTATCAGTCATATTTATGCACCAACCACTGGTGTCAAAGATGAAGGAACGGAAGACTTTTATCAACTTTTGCAGTGTGAAATTGATCAAGCCTGCAGTCAAGATGTATGGATAATTACTGGTGATTGGGATGTGAAATTTGGAAACAAAAAAGAAGGATTAGTACTTGGAAAATATGGCCTTGGCGATAGAAACAATGTCAGAGATTGTGTGACCTCCAAAGTCCTTCTATTAAACTTTCTTGAAATGGCCTGATTTGAGAAATCTGTCTTTTTGCTGCAGGACCCCATTTCAGCATATTTATTAAAACTTAGTTATATTACTTTGTACTAATTATACATAAATTTGTATATAATATTGTATCAATGTATTTTCTAGCAATCATAAGCTACTTATTTAGATGTTTCCTCTACCCAGGTAGCTTTACATGTAATTTGTGTGAGCTCTTAGGTCAAGATGCCATCTTGTTTCGGAATGAATATTAAGTTTATGTAGATACTATTTTTCAAACTTCTCAAATCTCATGATTTTGGTGACATCTGCAGTGACAAGGCTGACAATTTCCAATGGTATGTCTCATGTCCGTGTTGAGTTTCAGTGTCAGTACATTAACATGTCTTACTTTTTCTAGGATAGTATAAATCTTTTGTGTCCTAAGTGTTTCACCAGGTATTTCATGCTAATCCTCCTAGATCACCCAAGTTAAATAGAATTTTGTCTTCAATATTTCTTTTGTTTCTATTCTGGCAGATTTAATTGATTTCTGTGTAGACAATTTAGTTAGATGATCACATGATCACTCAGTCTTTTCTGAAACCAGGATTTTCAAAACTAAATTTCATTGTTTCCCCTCAGACATACTGCTTTGTTGTTATTAAATTTTTTGTTTAAGATTCATAGAACTAGGTCAAGAAAATGAAGCTTCCTATTCAAAAAGGAAAAATGTCCCTCTTCCTCTAAATTTACATAGAAATGGATCTCCAAATGATTATGTTTTTACTTTTAAATCTCTGATGATATATTTCATTCCCTTAAAATTTTGTTTTGATTTTGATTACAGAAAATACATAAACATAGAAACCTTAAAGTAGACTCTACCCTGAGACTGAGGGAACATTGGTATTCAGCTCTTTAACAACATTTAGGGCAACTGAATTTTTTTTTTTCCACTGCTATTTCTGCTAGAAAGTTACAGTTGCCTGAAGGATATGTAATGGTACAAATTGGGATGTAGCAAATGCAACCTTTAAATATGACACACTGGGATGTAGAGAGTGTCTAGATACGGAAGTGGTAGATTTCTGCATTGAGATCACCTCACTATGATATTTCATTGACATCATAAAAATATGTGTGACTTTTCATAAGGTAAATGCCAACTTTGCCACAGGTAGCACTTTTCTGTAACTGACGTTCTGTGTTCAGGGTCATTGTGCTCCTGACATGCTCCCATCATTTCCCTTCAGGAGAGAATTTCTTCTTTG
Organism: Orycteropus afer afer; assembly: GCF_000298275.1. Taxonomy (NCBI): domain Eukaryota; kingdom Metazoa; phylum Chordata; class Mammalia; order Tubulidentata; family Orycteropodidae; genus Orycteropus; species Orycteropus afer. The sequence goes on from NW_006921669.1 coordinate 9,917,772, forward strand.
TGAGCTACAGTGACTTCTTTTTATTGACATAACACAAGTGCAGAAGCTTTCCAGCAAAGCATTAGTTTGTAACAATAGGCCAGGGATGTTCTGCCAGGCCCTAGATCATCTCTGTGTTCACCGGAGCACAAAGACAGTTCTGTGATACGGCAGGTGAGATTGATATTCTAGTAGGGAGATTTTGATTAAACACCCTCTCTTCTGCAGCTGTGGTAAAATTTCAGGCATTTAATTCCCATATATAACTATGTTTCTGCACTTCGTATAAGTATTATGTTTTTCATCTGAATTTCCAGCTGAATATAAAAACTGAGAACAAAGAAGTGTTACTACCTAGCGGTGTTTTAAACAGGTCTCTAATTTCATAACTTGTCTTTTCCTTTTTCCTTGACTTAAAAAATGTGTGATACTTGTGGAAGTTTTTACATTTGATATATGCAAACGGTAGAACATTTGAGAAGGATTACTTATGCTAACATAGTGGAGTCAGACAGCTGAGCTATTCGTTTCAGCTCTGCCCCTTACTTAGGCGCTCTGGTGTGCAATAGTTAAAGCATTATGCTGCTAACTAAAAGATTGGTGATTCAAACCCACTAGCTACTTACTGGGAGAAAGATAAGGCAGTCTGCTTCTGTAAAGATTTACAGCCTTGAAAACCCTCTGGGGTAGTTCTGCTCTGTCCTATAGGGTCGTTATGAGTCGGAATTGACTCAATGGCAGTGGGTTTGGTCCCTTACTTACTTTTAATTTTGTGTAAGTTACCCTCTCAGTGCCTCAGTTTTCTTCTCTGTAAAATAGCAATAATACTCATCTGTGTAGGCGCCTTGGTGGTGCAGTGGTTGAGTCCTCAACTGCTAACTTGAAGCTCGGAGGTTCAAACCATCAACTGCTTATTGGAAAAACATGTGACTATTTCTTTATAGAGTAGAGCCTTGGAAACTCTGTGAGACAATTCTACTCTGTCTGTCAAGGTCACAATGAGTTGGAATTGGCTCCCTTGTTTCAATGGCAATGGGTTTGTGTGTGTGTGTGTATGTTTTGGTTTGTGGGAGTAATAACACTTCATAGGGTTGTGAGGATTAAGAATTAAAATATATAAAGTGCTTAAAATAGGAGCTGGCATATATTAAATTCTATGTGTTTGCTATCTTTATTATTGAAAGAAAATTAAAAAGCAGGTTTGTTCATTTAATTAGTTGTAATCCTTTCTTACTCATTTATTTAGTTTCATTTTCATTGCTGTGAAAATAAAATGCAGTGTATCTCTTTCCTGTCATTTGATATAAATTGCATTTTTGTGTTTATATATAGTCTACAATATTTCACAATATATTGGATATTGGGAATTTAATAATAGTTTTTGTGAGTAATGTCTTCCATCACAAAGACTCTTAACACCACCCTAACCAAAGAAAGCAAATCTTTGTCTTAACTATTGAACAATTTGTCTCTGAAAAATCAGCCCACTGTGAGGTTGCATGTACATGTTAGTCTGTAATCATGTAATGATTGATTCTTTTTGGTGTCTTACCTTGATTAGAGACTAAGACTTTGCTTTGACTTACTGGCACAGTCCTCTAATGGGGAGGGAGAGAGAGTCTCCTGTGTTTTCTTGAGTGGGGCAATGAGGGATTGTAAAATGAACAAGGAAATTGGAGTTGGAACACCTGAGCTCTAGTCCAGGTCTGCCATTTGCCTGCCACATGATTCTTGATGTCATGAGCTGACATCTTACCTTTTGGATCCATACTTCTTGACCTGATAACTGTGTGATTATTGTAAAAAATCAAGTATGTAAAATTATGTAAAACACTTTGTATACTGAAAATACCATGCAAATAAAAAGTGGTATTATTTTAATTTTAATCAAAAACAGCTCTTACCTTGCTGAAGAGCTTAAGGATTAAACTAGTTTTTAATGTGTATTATTTAAAACGGGGATTGGCAGCTACAGAATTTGCTGATGTTCATGCTTACGGAGACAGTGGGTGATGATTTACAGCCAATTCTTAGAGTGAGGCAACTCCCTGAAGAGCTTTATGATGGTAGAGACCAACTGTGTAGAATGCATCTGGCAAAGTGGCACATGAGCGTGATCCCTGATCCACGTTAGATGTCAGATCCACAGTATCCGTAAGATGATTTAGAAGCCTTGTTTATTTTTGTACAAATGCAAAGACTTTTTGAACATCTCCTAACAAATATTTCCCTGACATCCTTACTATTTGACAAAATCAATCAATTATATCTCCTTTTTCATCCTTACTTTCCATGGTGGAGATGCTGATCACTCCAGATAACAGCCTAGTGGAAAGAAGGAAAGAAAAAATCATAGACATACTAGATGCTCATAACATGAAAAATTACCAATTAGCTTATTGCTATAGGGAGCTCTGGTGGCGTAGTGCCTAAGGCATCTGACTGCTAACCAGAAGGCTGGTGGTTCTAAGCCACCAGCTACTCCCTGGAAGGAAGATTGGGTGATCTACTTCTGGAGTGATACTGCCTCAGAAACCCAAGGAGGGGTCACTATGAGTTAGACCTGACTCGACAGCAAGTGGGTTTTATTGCTATATAAGAAAAAACTTTAATAGGCATTTATTGTGCTATCCATAGGACTGCAAAGATGATCAGCTATGCCTTGTCCTCAAAATTCTTCCAGTCTAGTTGAGGAAAGACATATGTCAGGGAAAGTATGTGTATTTCTCATTCCCATGGTACCTAAAACAAATCCACTGTTTTCATAATCAGAGTGGTGGGGAAAGACAAATGCAGGAGTACAGGTAATTGAGGATGGGGGAAGGTGAGTGTAAGGGACAGAGATATCATTAATTCAACAGTAGAGGCAATTTGGGTAACTTACAAAGGAAGTGGTCCTTTTGAGCAAGAAGTTTAAGGAAAATTGATTATGAAGTTTGATTGTAAGTAACGTAACCCACTCTTCTTAGCCCAAAGAAACTGAAACTGAGTAAAGTCAAAACTATTTCCCCCACCCTGGTTAAAACAGAAAATTAGAACAGATAGGACCCCAGATGGGAATAGATAAGTAAACTTAATTACCCTCAACTATTTTCCCACCCCGGTTGGACACAGATGAGTAAACACAATAAGCTCAGTTCCTTAAGAATTGAATGGAACAAAAAACATTCTTTCCTGCTATTTCCTTAGGCACAGGTGATAAAAGCATTAATGTGTCTAGAAGACAACTGGAAATTTAACTCTGGACTGCGGACATGCAGAGTGGGACAAAGAGGAACAAAGTTACTGGGACCTAACACTCTGCTCTCTGCCTAAGCCCCGATCAGCTGATGACAGGAAGCCAGTGTGACTCATCTGTATGCAAGCACACTGGCTCAAAACGCTACTGTCCCTTTAAACCTAGGCAAAGGAAATTTCAGCCAGTCATCAACCATCTCATGCCCAAATTCCTGAAATTTTTATGAATATGCATAACCCTCTCTTCTGAAACCTACAAAAATGTAATTCGATGGAGTAAGACAATGAACTCCTGTTTGTTCAAGCCATCCCATTTGTGATATATTTTTGTCAGAGCGGTACAGGTAACCAGAACAGGCACGATATGTGTATATGTGTGCGTTGTTTTAATCGTTCAGTCAGTATTTTGGAAATCTTATTATATCATATTACTTGGTTCCACAATCAACCCCAATGGAAGCAGCAGTCAAGACATCAGATGATGTATTGCACTGGGCAAATCTGCTGCAAAAGATCTCTTTAAAGTGCTGAAGAGCAAAGATGTCTCTTTGAAGACTAAGGTGCACCTAACCCAAGCCATGGTGTTTTCAATTGCCTCATGTGCATGTGAAAGCTTGACAATGAATAAGGAAGACCCAAGAAGAGTTAATGCTTTTGAGTTGTGGTGTTGGTGAAGAATACTGAAAGTACCATGGACTGCCAGAAGAACCAACAAGTCTATCCTGGAAGAAGTGCAGCTGAATGCTTCTGGGAAGTGAGATTGGCCAGACATCATCTCCCCTACTTTGGTGATTTTGTCAGAAGGGATCATTCTCTGGAGAAGGATATCATGCTTCGTAAAGTGGAGATTCAGTGAGAAAGGGAAAAGCCGTCAAGGAGATGGATTGACACAGTGGCTGCAGCGATGGGTACAGGTACAGCTAGGATTGTGAGGCTGGCACAGGACCGGGCAGTGTTTCGTTCTGTTGTGCATAGGGTCTCTATGAATCAGAACTGATTCGATGGCACCTAACAACAACATTATATGCCAGTTTTTGCTTTCATTTTTTCTTTAAGAAAATTGGAATCATGCTGTCTCTACAATTTAGCAACTTGCTATTTTTACTTAACATTATATCATCGTTTCCCCATATAATTAAATATTCTTTTAAAATATTTATTTTAGTGGCTGTATAAAATTATGGGTAAGCCTTGAGTCCTTTATTTTAATGACTATATAATTATGGACATGCCATAACCTCATTCTATTTTTATATACTTTTTTTTTTGTCTAAATTAGTGTCTTATAAATAAAAATCTATTTAATCAATAACTGAATGAGTATGTCTGTAGGGGAATGTGGGCATGTAAGGGAATATGTGTATGCATGTGTTACTTTTATCATTCAACCAGTACTTTAGGAGGCCTGATTAAACTCTAGTCATTGAATAATGTCTGGAAAAACAAATTTAAAAGCCACAATTTCTGCCCTACAGGGGTTTACAATTTTTTGAGAGAAAAAGACAAGTGAACCAACAATTACAGCACCATTAACAATGAGCCCAGGCTCGGTCCAGTTCACTGATGAAAATGTACAATATTGAGGTCTTTTATTTACTTCCTAACTTGCAATAGGCTAATCAAATTAAGCACTCAACACCAGGCACTTAAAACTAAGGGGTGCAGGAGCTGTAGTAGGAAACATCATCTACCTGCTACCTTTCTTTTTCTCTCCTCCCACTGAGCCCTCAACTCTTGGTTCTAGGGCAAGGGAACTTCGCGATGAGGCTTCCTGGGCTTGTGGGATGAATTCTGCTGGAGCCCCTCTCAGGTGCCTTATTTGCTGCTGTTGTTAGTTGCCACTGAGTCGATTCCGACTCTTGGAGACCCCGTGTGCACAGAGTCCCGTAGGGTTTTCAAGGCTGTGACTCTTTGGGAGTAGATTGCCAGGCTCTTTTGGGTGGGTTTGAACTGCCAGTCTTTGGCTAATCAAACCAAACCAAAATCCCTGCCCTCGAGTCAAAGCCGACTCAGAGCAACCCTCCTTGGATTTCCGAGGCCGTATCACTAGGGAAGTAGATTACCCAACCTTCCTTCCATTTTGGTTAGTAGTCAAGTGCTTAACCATTTGCACTACCCAGGGACTCTGCTAGTTGTTGCTAGATCCTCAAGTTAGTCCCTTCTGCCTTCTGATCCTCCTTACCTTCTTTCCTCTGCCCTAGTCTTAATATTTCTGTTCCTTCTCCACTTTCACCTCCATTTCAAATGCTCTTGACGTTTTATTTTTCTTACAGGGACCTAGGGATTAATTTTTGTTCCTTTCTCATACACATTTCTCTATCACAAGATCACATCTGAGATATTTTATAATTTTAATTAATACAAAATAAATACAGAATGTATATATATATTAAGGCATATTATATACCAGGTTTTGAGCTACTTAGGAATATAGCAATAAACAATGGACAATTTTCTGCTCTCACCTTCTGTCGTAGAGATTTGTTCTCGTGTATGAAGGAAGTAGACACAAGATGCCTAGTATTCATCTGTCACTTAATTTTTAAATTTGTAATTCATCTTCTTTAGATATTGTTTATGAATAGAGTTTTGCTTTCCAGAACATATTTAAATCACTCATATTAAAGGAAAATTATGGTACTAACTATTCAGTAGAATCTAACCACTCCTAGAAAAATATCAACCAAATTCAAGTTGGAATGCACATAATATTTATCTCCCTGCCTTAGCATGAATGGTGGGAGATGGGATACTCTTGGCCCCATGACCATCGTGGGGAACCCAGAAGCAGAAGCAGCCACAGTCATGCAGAGGTTGTGACAGAAATACCAGACATGCATAATGGGAGTCTCAGTGGCTGCATTTTCTGGGACACAGTGGTAACTCCAGGGGTGGAGGTAATGGAATTTTTGTAATTATTGTTAGTTGGCGTTGAGTAGGCTCTGACTCTTGGTGACCCCAGGTCCAATAAAAGAAAATGTTGCCCAGTCCTGCACCATTTTCACAACCATTTGTGTGGTTAAATCCATTGTTAAAGCCATTGTGTAGTGCCTTCCAACCTAGGGGGCTCATCTCCAGCACTGTATCGGAAAATGTTCTGTTTGATCCATAGGGTTTTACTGACTAATATTTGGAAGTACATCATCGGGCTTTTGTCCCTGGTCTGTCTTAGTCTGAAGGCTCTACTGAAACTTGTCCACCATGGGTAACCGTGTCAGATAGGTGGTTGAATTTCTATTGAGAGAGACTATACGTACCAGTGATTCTAAGTCATGTACAGTTATGTTCAGATTAAGAAATTTATGTAACCAAATGCTCGCTGAGGTAAAAGTAAACTAAACAAGTACCAGTATTAACATATCAGATGGTGTTTTCCAAAGATGGCCATGACAATGGCTCCTATCATCCGTGTTCTTCTACAATGTGCCCTTGCTACTCTCTCATCAACAAGTACACTTTTCCTCTCCTTCTCTTAAATGCGGGCTGGCAGTGGCAACTTCCTCACAACCATTAGAATGTAACAAAAACTGAATCAGAAGGTGCTTGGCAGCTTCTTCCTTGGTCTTCTGGTTTCTTGGAACACTTGGTATCTGGAACTTCTACCTCTCAGGAAGTCTGGTGCTATTAGAAGTCCAGGCCACCTGAAGAGGCCACATGCAGGCACTCCAGTTAATACATCCAGTTGGAATCAGTCTTCAAGCCCAGGTGCCAGACATGTGAGCAAAGAAGCTTCCAGATGATTCCAGCTGCAAGTGCTTGTAGTCATTCACAGCCATATCTTCCCAGCTGAGGCCACAAACGTCCAATAGAGACATACCGTTCCTACTATTCTGTCTAAATTCCTGACCAAGATGAGCATAATAAAAATGTATGTAGCAATAGATAATTGGAAACTTCAAGAATAGTCAATTAAGTGTCATGCTGTACCAGCAGTTTATTAGATTTGTTGGATGGACATGGGATGTGTATCTAGTTTCATTTCTAAACAATTCCCATCTGGGGTGCATATGTCAGTCCTTTTCATTTCTCTTTGTTATGGTGTCTACAGTAAGTCGATGGGAGGAGGAGACCTTTTGGAGAGTAGCCTTGGGATGAGGCTCTTTTTCTTTGTTTTCTTCATTGCATGTCAAATTGGCTAAATGGGGGCAATAGGCTTTTCTCCATGATATAACATACATGTATTCACAGCATTTAACTCCAGATGGAAGTTCCTTTTTGGAATAGACAGATTATACAAGACAAATGTTAATTCAAAAAATACTTATTATATTGTGTGCATAAGAACAATTATAGATACTCAAATGATATTAAACAAGTACACACTACCTGTTTTCTAAAAGAGAAAAGCCAGTAGTAAGTTTTCCTAATATGTAAAGTGGTAAAAAAACTCACTGGCATTGAGTTGGTCCCAACTCATAAGTGACCCCTCCTTGGATTTCCGAGGCAGTATCTGTACAGAAGTAGATTGCCCAGTCTTCCTTCCAAGGAGTGGCTGGTGGGTTTGAAACACCAGCCTTCTGGTTAGCAGTCAAATGCCTTAGGCATTATGCCACCAGTGCTCCTAAAGTGGTAAAGAAAGATAATATAATTATGGTTCATTTTCCTTCAGAGGGATTAATTCATTCTAACTTACCTGTATCATATTCATATATATATATATATATATATATACACACACACAAAAGTGGGAGAGCTTGTTTTATAATAAATGTTTATAAAAAGATTCATGGTTTATTTCTTA
>NW_006921669.1:9925828-9954088 GCF_000298275.1 Orycteropus afer afer
GGGAGAGCTTGTTTTATAATAAATGTTTATAAAAAGATTCATGGTTTATTTCTTAACAGATAAATAGATTCAAATTTTCCCTCATTTGTGCTTTTACGGAAAGTCAAATCATGGAAATGACCCTGTATTTGAGTACATGTACAGTGGTGTAAATCTGTTTCTTAGCATGATACAGTCTTTTAGGTTAATTTGCCCACAGAAATTAAGTATATGAAATAATGCGCTTGTAAAAGTGTTGGTAAATTCCTCCCCTCTCTCTTGAATTATTATCTTTTACATCATAATTTCTTACATTCAGAATATTTGTCCTGAGATATTGACTATGTGTGTCACTGACCCTTTGTCCACTTGTTATCATATGTTCATTCATGCATGTGTGCATTTATTCAACAAATAAATCCATCATTATGCACATAATACAATAAGAAAATGAAGATAGAGAATGATTAATTCTCTTAGAGGCTAGTAAAGCAGCCAGAAGGAAAAACAAGTTATTACAGCAGTATAATAAGTACCATAAAAAAAAAAAAAAAAAAATAGAGCAGCAACTATAACAGTTAATTTTTTTTTCCTTACTTCTTTTAACTGAATCACTGATCATGGGTACAGTTGGAAAGAACAGCCCTATTGACCCCAGAATGGTGTCCAGTATTTCCACACATTTGAGTGGATGCTCCTTGTGGGTACCTTCATTCAACAGGTGCTGTAAACAATGTGCCATCCCAGTCTGCTCCTCTATCACCTGTTTTCTTCCTCTTTCCCCATCGTTAGCCTTCATTTTAATCTTCCCCCTCCTCATATTCCCTTTTTATCCCTTAGCTGTATTTGCCTCTTCTTCACCTTTCTTATTCAAATATATTTGACACAGTATAAACTGATATCTAAGAAGTGAGTAAGTTCAGAGACATGGTCTCAACGTCATGCTTAGTGAACTAATAGATACAGTTACAGATCTCATTCATTCATTCCAGGCCTTTTATAATTAACCTGTCCTTCTTTTCTCATCTGCAAAGTGAAGTTGCCAAAGGATTGGGATTATTTAGACCAGTTAACAATTTTATTGAACTTTGCATTTGAGAGGCATTTGCAAACTGTTAAGCCAAGTTATTATCTAATATGTGTAGACTTCTCCAGAAATATTTCTGAGTACCTTCTTTAATGGGTCAAGCTGTACTCTATCCCTAGCAAAATGTGCAGTATCTTTGAAACAGCTTTTTGTTCCGGCCTTAATTGGAAAACTTTCTTTTTGTAACGTCTTTCCTCCCTGCCATTGCAGGTGGTTTCACACACTAAAGTAAACCTCATCTAATGTCCAAACTCACCCTGAGGAAGCAGGAATTAGGTGAAGTGTTAATTTTTGTTATTGATAATAGTCATTATTAATGACTATTAAAGAAGTGTCTTTTAGGTTTCCTTTCCGAAAAGGCTCATTCACAGAAATTTCCCCAAGTTATTTAGGAATTCAACTACTCAGGCTTTCGAGTTTCCCTCCTGGCTTGGAGTCTGTCCCATGGTGATTCCATGCCTGGAATCCAGGGACCCCGACTCACTGCTTATAAGCTTACTCACTTTTTGACCTTGGAAAGTCTATCTAACCTATCTTGCCAGAATTTCTTTTCATCGGTAAGATGAAGTTAATAATAATCTATCTCACAGAGCTGTTGTGAGAACTAAATTAGATACTATATGTAAAGCGTGTACAAGACATAGGCTGCTTGGCACATGGTGAGCACTTGATAAATGCCAGCTATTCCAGTATCATTAATGACGTCTAGCCAGGTATATAAACACTGTCATTACCAGAGTAGAAATCCTGTGTGCTTCTGTGTTTTTTCATTCCTATTTGCTCTAAGAAAGTAGCTGTGGTGAATAAAATGAACAATAAAACCCAGAATTTCCTAAGTCTAGAGGAACATCTGTTACAAAGACCTCCATAACTCTGTATTTGCAGAGGAAGAAGAACATAAGGCAAGGCAGAAGCTCTTGAAGAGTCTGTTTGGCTTCAGCACATGAGTAATATGGTCCAGGACAGAAAACGAGATTTTCAATTTGAAACTAATGAACATTGCATTGTATTCACACCAAATGTTAATATATTTTAATTTCCAGCTTTTATTGGATTTCAAAGTCAGAGTAGATCATCTGTATCTAAGTACATCTTTCTGTTCATTCTACAAAATTCTGTACCTACAGGTGAAATTTATTTTTAAGAAACAATTTGATAAAATTAAATCATTAAACAAAGTATCAACTTTATAAACAAGTTTAGTTTTATTAATGTCCTATTTGAAAACATTGCTATGATTAAAGCATTTTCATGTTTTAGGTCTTTTTTCTTCTCCATTTGGACAACAATTTAATACCTGAAACTGGCCCTCAGTTTATAATAGTCACGTCGAGGGATTGGAGCTAGAGCTCATTTTTAGATCTTCATGTTACGTCACATTTTCTCCTATACTTGTAAAGTTTGTGACCCATTCATGAGTAAATGAAGCAGGCACTGTTCAAGGTGCTGTGCTCGTTTCAAGATATTCATTGAGTGTCCACTGTGTGCAAGACTTCATTCAGAGTGGTGTGTGGTGTTGCTAGGTGCCATCGAGTTGGCTCCTACTCAAACTGGTCCTCTGTACTGTAGAAAGAAACACTGCCCATCCTCACAACCCTTGCCATGCTTGAGCCCATCGCCACAGCCACTGTGTCAGTCCATCTTGTTGAGGGCCTTCTCCTTTATCACTGACCCTCTACTTTACCCAGCATGATATCCTTCTTCAGGGAGTAGTTCTTCCTGACAACATGACCAAAGTAGGTGAGATGAGTCTGGCCATTCTGCTTCTAAGGAGCATTCAGGCTGCATTTCTTCCAGAACAGATTTGTGTAGGATAAATTAGTAGTTTTTGTTGTCAAGGAACTTATTTTAGTGAGGAGGCAGTAGAAAGAAATGGACACAAATTTTCTCTGAGGTTTTAGCAGAGAAATGCACACTATTTGGTGAGAAAGTCAGAAAATATTTCATGATGAGGTAGTATTTAAACTGGGCTTTAAAGGGTAAACAGAGAGGATTTGGGTCATTGTAGGCAGAATTAACAGCATATGCAAAATTACCATAGTCTAGAAACAGACCATTTTTAGAAAAATGAGACTTCTGATGTGGTTGGAATGTGTTATAGAAAATAATTTAAGAATGATTACTATAAGGCCATATTTGGAAGGTCTTACATTTGAGGCTGAATAATTAGGTCTTTAAAGGTCCCTTCTGGAGACAGCCTGTCAGTGGGAAGTAAACAATTAAGTCAGAAAGATTTCACCACAAAATTCAGCTCTTGGAGAACCAGGACTGTGCCCTGTTCATCTTTGTGTTCCTAGCACCCAACCTAATACCTAATATGAGCTCAGTTAGTGTAATAAATGGACTAAAATGGAGTAATGAAGAAAGCATTGCTCTGGGATAGGCTAGATAACAGAGCAGCCCAAAATCTCAGTGTCTTACCCCATCAACATTTATTTCACACTTACATGCATGTCTAAGACACGTTGGCATATAGACAGAGAAGGATCCAGGCTATCAGACTGTCCAACACCAAAATTGTCATTGGTCATCCATCCCTGGTCTTCTCTGGTATGGCCAGGAAGAGGCATTTCTCATTTCTGCTCTTTTACCAGTTAAAATGTTTTACTGGGTGCCTCACGCTTAATTTGATACTTGCCCTGAAACATCATATTCAGTTGAGAGATTTTAAGAATAGGCAAGAAGGCTATGCCTTAAATGTATTCTTTGAGACAAGATTGAATTTTAAAGGCCTTTGTTACTCAAAGTCTTTCTCAGCTGTATTTCTTACTGTTTAGGTTCCATAAGCAGTTACTTGTTTAATATTGCAAGGCCTCAAGTTACTGAACTCTCTCTATTTCCTTTATTGTCTTTTTGGAATCTGACTAATTTTGTCCTGATTAGAAATCTTTCCAAATACAGCCAACATATTCTACCAATGTTCTGTTTCCCAGTCTCTTCCCCTAAAGCTTAAACTGATTAAGTCCGTGATCTGTTTCCCAAGTTATCAACGGTAACGTTTAACCACATGTTTTTCCACTGCACAGTGTAGATTGCTATTCATCTGCTTTCCAAGATCAGTTTTCCCTTCACTTTACCACTAAGTCAGTACCACAGAGTTTAGGTTTTTATCACACTAGAACTCTATCCTGCTACCAAGTTCTGGACTAGTCAAGATAGGCATTGTTGTGCTGTGATAAACTAACCTTGAGATCTCAGTGCCTTCTTATGACAAAGGTGTGTTTCTCATCCCTGTAGCATATCTAGGAGTCATGTAGCATGTAAGTACTTAACAAAATCTTCTTCCTCATTTTTTCTCTGTTGTTGTGTGCCATCGAGTCAGACCCAACTCCTAGCGACCCCTCCTTGGGTTTCCGAAACAGTATCACTGAGGAGGTAGATCATCCCATCTTCCTTCTCTACTCTATTTCATTGATTCGTGGCTGGCAGCACACAATACGATGTATTTCAACACGTGAAAAACAAGTAGCTGTCAGTTGTAGAACTAGCCACATGGTGTCTGTCAGTGATTTCCAGTCATAAAGCCATGGATGAGTTCTGGCCTATGGCTTCATTTTCACTCTCCGACTTGCAAAACAAAGATAACAAAGAAAACTTTTCATCAAAGATTCCATTGAGAGATTATGTTCTTTGTAATTGTGCTATGATTAAGATGTCCTCTATGGATGGAATGGTAATAAAAGCAGTGAGACCCAAGGCGACTGCCACTGAGTCAATTCCAATTCATAGCAACTTCCACAAGGTTTTCAAGGCTGTAAGTCTTCACAGAAGCACACTGCCTCATCTTTCTCCAGCAGAGTGGCTGCTGGGTTCATACCACCGACCTTTTGGTTAGCAACCCAATGCCTTAACCACAGTGATATTTGAAGATGTTTAAAAAATGACCTTTCACAATAAAATAAAGAAGTGGGAAATTCTCTATCAGTTTCCCAAATTTATTTTAAGTATTGACTCTGTCATTTTCTAACATTGTGACCTACAGCAAGTTATTTAACCTTTCTGTGGTTGTCATTTTCTCAAGTGTGAAACTGTAGTAACTATCTCATGGATTGTTATTAAGATGAAATTAGATGCTGCATCGAAGACTCTTAGAACAGTTCTGTGCATAGTGATCATTCTATAAATAGCTAAAGTTATCAGCAACAGCAGCCACCTATGGAATCCAGAAAGTCGGGAACCATCCACTTCAATAATTCATCTCATGCCAAAATCACATTTAAAGTAAGGAAAGCCTACATTTGCAGATGACATAATGTCTCAAAGTCAGAGATTGTCTTTGCAGACATGCAACAGTTACTGACTGTGAAGGTATTTTACAGAATATCCCCATTTACTGCAATAGATTGAATATTGTCATTGAAACCATCCATTTATTAGATGGTCATTTTCAAAGGCCTCACTGGGCTTTTGGAGAGTTTGTTAAGTTCAAGAATGTTTCTGATGGCTATATTTTGCATTTAATTATAAATTTTTTTTCTTAGTTTTTTAATATTTCTTAAAACAAAGCTTTTCTGTATATATTGACTCTACAATTATGAAGACAACTATAACATAGTTAAATTGCACGTAAAAATAACTGGCAAGGATGAGGTATGATTTTTTTGTTATTGTTTAAAAATAACATGTTGAAGTAAAATATATGGTTTATTCCCAGAAGTTTAGGGAAATTAGAATAGTGCTTATAATTTATTCTTTCTGCTGTTCTTATAAGGCATCACGAGGAGAAAAACAAATTAGATAACTTAAAAAAAAAAAAAAAAAGCAGCAGCTTAATATTTCCTTTCATTTGAATAGCGTTTGCTCTGTTTTCTCAGGAAGAAGTGCTGTTCTTGTGTTAATTCTGAATTATTAATGCCATACTGTGGGCAAATAAAACTGCATCCGCATGTGCAAATGGGTGAAGACAAAGTATTGCCTTTTGAGGGAGAAAACAGCACGCTACTTCAAAGGATTTCTTTATGGTGAAAGGCATTTCTCCTTTATAGAGTTCAAAACAAAAAAAACAAACTCAATGCTGTGGAGTCATTTCTGACTCATAGCAAACCCTCCTTGGGTTTCTAAGACAGTATATCTACAGAAGTAGATTGCCTAACCTTCCTTCTGAGGAGTGGCCAGTTCTAGGGAATTTTAGTCTGAACTTCTCTTGAGAAAGTGATCAGATGTGTCCGTTTAGAAACCTCAGTCCAAATTTTCCTATGAAAGTTTTGCCCTGTTTTCCTCATGGGACCATGGGAGGGATGGGCAGGTGCCTCTGGTAACACTCATTACTCTGCCCTTTTGGAACCATTACCAAGTTCTTTTCCCAGAATTAAGGACCTGGTGGTGTATGCCTAAGGCATTTGACTGCTAACCGGAAGGTTGGCAGTTCAAACCACCAGCCACTCTGTGGAAGGAAGACTGGCAAATCTACTTCTGTAAAAATTTAATCTACTTTACTTTTGGAAGCCCAAAGGGGGTCGCTATGAGTCAGATTCGGCTCTATGGCAGTGAGTTTTTTTTTGTTGTTGTTGTTGTTTATTCCTGGAATGTGAGGCCTAAATAGCAGAGTCTCTGTCTTAGTTATTTCATCCCAAGCACTGAAGTTGATTTTTGGCATGTTAGTAGATGTGCAAAGAGCACTTGTTGAAGGAATACACTCACAGAGCCAACTCACTAAACCAAAGGGAACTCTGGTGGCCTGTGTTTAAAGCATTTGGCTGCTAACCAACAGGTCGGCAGTTTGAACCCACCAGCCACTTCACGGAAGAAAGATGAGGCAGTCTGCTTCCATAAAAATTTACCCTGGGCATATGGGATGAACATCAGGTAGATACGTCACTTGGAGCAATCAATCAGAAGGGCAATGTTTGCACAGGGAGACAGCTGGTGCAGAGTGGGTTGAGGGATACATGGGAGGGAAGGACACAGGGAAGAGGCAGTTCGGGAAGGAAGTGGGAAGAGAGCTGTTACATTGTGGGGAATTGCTGTCAGTGTCATCAGACAAAATGTGTATGGATTGCTGTATGGAAAATTTGTGTTCTGTAAACTTTCACCCAAATCACAATAAAAATTAAAAGAAAAAAGTATCAGCCTAGGAAACCCTATGGTGCAGTTCTGTTCTGTCTGTCTTGGGTTGCTATGAGTCGGAGTCCACTCTGTGGCAGTGGGGAACTAAAGCAAACCTGTTGCCATCCGTTACCATCCAGCCAGCCCTGACTCATGGCTACCCAGGGTGCTGCAGAGTCAAAGTGCACTCCAGACCGTTTTGCGGCTGTGGCCTTTCCAAAGCAGATTCCCAGGACTTTCTTCTGAAGCACCTCTGGGGGGGTTGACCTGCCAGCCATTTGGTTAGCATCTGAGCACTTTACCACCTTCACCACCCAGGGACTCCTCACAAAGCCAACATGTCAAATACGTGATTCGTTTTCAGTAGCCACTTTAATTCATTTTTAATTAAAGAGTCACATGTAATTCACATTTCACACTTCTAGACTTGACATCCAGATTTTAACTAAAGCTATTACAAAATTGATGAAAACAAAACAAAACAAAACAAAAAAAAAAACGCTGACTCCTGCCTTTGGAACACAAGTTGGCCCAAGCACCTTACTGAGTGATGAATATCAAATTCTGAACTTCACCAAGGAAAAATTTTTGACATGGTAATGTTCTGAGACTCTTCCTGAGAGTGGAATAAATAATTTAAATTTCTAATTCTTAAACAGGAGCTCTGGTAGCATAGTGGCTAAGGCACTTGACTGCTCACCCAGAAGGCTGGCGGTTCAAACCCACCAGCCACTCCTCGGAAGGAAGGTTGGGCAATCCTACTTCCGTAGTGATACTGCCTCGGAAACCCAAGGAGGGGTCGCTATGAGCAAACAACAACAACAACAATTCTTAAACAGTTAAAGAAAACACTGTTCCCCTTAAGTACAGTAATGCAAAGCTCTTGGCAATGAACAACACTTGCACCCTTGCTGTTAATAAATGAAGCTCATAGGTGACTGATGGGGCCTCATTGCTTTAAGGATCTCATTGCAGCCTGAGCTGCTCTTCTGTTACTTGACATGTGAAGCAGGAGTTCAGGAATAATTGCCAGGAACCAAGACAGTGCAGGAACTTTGAGAATAGACTGCCATATGGCACGAGTAGTGCACACGGTTGAGGTCAGTGGCCATGAACCCTAAGCGCATGTTATACTGACTGTGTTACAGGTGAAGGCCACACTGTTATGTTTATGAGCTGATGGGCCTTGGGAAGTTAACTTGACAGCAGATAGTAGATTGTTCAGGCACTTTTGAAAAATAGCCCAATAAGAAATACATAGAAGAGAAATTTTTAACCTACTGAGATCTATAACATAAACAATAGGTAGAAAATAGTTATAACACTAAACAGTGGTTGTAGCAGAGGTTGATATTTTAGAGCAGGATGTTTTGAGGCTACTGTTCCATGTGTGCCTGATGCTTGGGCATTCCCATTTGACCACAGCTACGACCTTCGAGCAAGGCAGAGTCCTCGTTTTTCCATAGTCCCTCTTAAATGCAGTGTGCCTCCTTATAATAGAGGCACCATTGCTTCCAAGTTGCCATATTTTTGAAAAGGCACTTAGCAAAACCATTGAAGTTTTATACATTTACATGTCGAGGAACAATTTCTGTAGCAAATTCTTCCCTCATTTAGTTGGCCTTTTTATATGCAATAGAGTAAAAAAGAACAATTTTATTCAAACAAGGGCATTTCACCAAGCTTTGTTTTATGATGTATAATCATACTTTTGTGGTGATTCAAATGGCTAAAAGGCAACTACTATCTTAAAATGTTTTTTTGCACATGCGTCTTTTTTAATATCCCATTATGGGCGGAACAGATGCTTGCTTCTATTCAGATTGTTACCAATACTCTAATAGCTCCAGTGAGGCATTAATGAATAGCATCATTATTTCATGTAAGTCATCAGTGGCTGGCATTTAGCAAAGCTTTTGAACCAGAAAAATCTATTTGTCCATTGGCTCTTTTACATACTTTCAATAGATCATTGGTTTTTCACACTTTTTGTTAACTAGAATCCTTTGTTAACAAGAACCTTTTGCCCAAACCAAATTATCCATAAGGCCAATAAGTAAAACAAATACAAGCAGAATTAATACATTTGGAAGAGGGGTAGGCAGAGCTGGTGATCCCTTCCAGCTTTTATCCTCCTATTCTTCAAGCCCCATCTCTACCACCAAAGAATATTTCAAGAAAGGATGCTTGAGTGGAAAGTCAAACATGTAAACCAAGTGATTACCCTTATTTGTAGTAATTGGATTTATAATTTCCAAACCAATCATAACACTAGTTTCTGATCTATCCTTCTTTCTTCTATTTGTCATTTTTCCTTTCTTAGATAACACTTTTCTATTTCTTGCTTCCACCCCACCGCCACGCCCAACCCCACCCCTACAACCTACACACACACACCCCCACTCATGAGCACAGCCAGCTTCTTAAACTCATCCTGTGGTGGCCAATGATCAGATCAGGAGTAAACTTTCAGCATAGATGAGCAAGATGCTCATCCCATCAATATCCTCTCACTGATCTCCTCCCCATCTGAAGTTGGACATTTCCTCTTTTTGTGTAGCACCTGCACGCTCAGCTTTCTCTCCATTTCCCCTCTGTTGAAGTCAGTCTACCACAGACAAAAATAATTCTCTCA
The DNA here is from genome assembly GCF_000298275.1 of Orycteropus afer afer. Lineage (NCBI taxonomy): Eukaryota > Metazoa > Chordata > Mammalia > Tubulidentata > Orycteropodidae > Orycteropus > Orycteropus afer. The sequence goes on from NW_006921669.1 coordinate 9,935,575, forward strand.
AAGCCCTGGCATCTAATAAACAGATAGCTATAAGTCAACAGTGTGTAATAAACTAATTAGAGTTTCTCACCCTCATAATACTTATATTCCAATAGTAATATTCAGTTGCATAATAAAAAGAATGAAGTTCTGTGGAGTTCTAGTAATAAGACTGGTTGAATAAATATGTTTATGAATGACACACAGGTTCGTGGCCACTTGATAATATCATAGGTTTGTATAATACAATATTATTATGTGAGTTCTTAAATATGTATTCTCTCAGTGTTTCCCAAATTATGAGAACCAGACTATCACTGACATGGAATGTTATTTTGGTGGTACTCAAGGCTGGTTTATATGATACGTGGGTGCTCACTATTAAATAACACTGAATTATATATTCTTTTTTTAATTTTCTTTTAATCTTTTTTTTTTTTAAGAAGAATGCTTCATTTTGATGCTAGTTTTATTTTTAAGTAAATTTATTAACAAATTGAAACTTCAATTAAAAGACTAGACACATAATAGCACAGGGTATTGGGAAGTGTAGAAATTGGAAAGGTGGTCCTGGAAGTTTGGGAAAGTGGATAGCTCATTTGCTCTGGTAAACACTCTGTGGGTGGGTGGTGTAGCTGTTCTGTCCCCATTTTCAGCTAAAAAAATCAAGGCTGAGAGACTTAATGATTTGTCATATGTAAACCACAGCAAACATGAACCCTCTCTTCTGATAGTATCTAGGGCTATTGCAACCATATCAGGGTGTAAAACCAGGCTTGTATTGTGACTGTTGTGTTTGTAAATATTTGCATATTTATAGCAAGAAATTACTGATATATACACATATATATTAATTCAGAAAAAGAAAATGTTTAATATATGAAAATATGTTTTGAATGGATAGAATTAGCGATAGGTTTTGAGTGTTGTAGAATTGTGGAACTAATTTGGATAAGTTATAGACAAATATTTATTTATTTATTTATTTGTGATCTGGGAAAATTGATTTTCCATTCAACAATTCATACACATTTTGTGGCAATGACGTCAATCTTGCAGTATAACAGCACTCTTCCCACTTCCTCCTGTGTTTGTTGTACCATTTCCCTTCATCCTTCTTTCCTATCCCTTCCTGCCTTTTGAGCTTTCTCCCTGGGAAAATGCTGCCCTTTTGATCTCAGTGGTTGATTGTTCCAGTGAATACATACCTCCCTGGTGTTATTGTTCACATTATAGGCCTGTCCATCGTTTGGCTGAAATTTGAGGCAACGGGGTGTTCAGATCCAAACTTGAAGGATGTTTAAAGGCCGTAGTCTTTGGGGTTCCACCAGCCTCTGTCAGACCAATAAGCCTGGTCTTTTTATGATTTTGAGTTGTTCCACATTTTTCACCCACTTTTTCCTTGACCTCCTTTTGTGATTCCTTTCAGAGAAATCAGCAGTGGTAGCTAGGCACCATCTAGTTCTTCTGGTCTCAGGGTTGTAGAAGCTGGGGTTCACGTGGTCCATTAGTCCTTTACACTAATTGCTTTCTTATGTCTCTGATTTTCTTCACTCTTCTTTGCTCCATACAGAGAAAGACCAATAGTTACATCTTAGTTGATGTGTTAGACTGGGTTCTCTAGACAAGCAAAACCAGTAAAGCTTATATATAGAGAGAAAGAGAAAGAGAAATTTATCTTAGGAAAATGGCTCACACACTTACAGAAGCTGGCAAATCCAAAGTTCTTGGATCAAATATCAACCTGGAGGCTTTTCCCGACTCTCGCAGCTGCAGGGGCTGAGGAGCTCAAGGTTGGCAGGCAGTATCTGGCTGTTGACTCCAATGAATAACAAATCCAAGGTCTCCTGGCCGAATGGTGGATTGTTTGCTCATGGACAGTTGCAGGCAGCACAACAGAATCCCAATCCACAGAAGAGTGTGCCTTGTCCCAGGATGTCCATAAATATACTGGAAGCAGGTCATACCCCTAGGGAAACTCCCTTTCAGTGGATTGGCTGATCAAAACATACACATCTGATCCCGTCATTGGAACAACCCACATCACAATCACTTAAACCACACAGAATTGTGGTCCAGCCAAGTTGACACACAGCTCCCACTATCACAGATGGCCACTTACAAGCTTTTAAGACCCCATCCATGGTCAAAATTGTAGCTCCTGGATAGAGTGGGAGGAAAAAAGTGGAACAAAATTTAAAAACACAAAAATGATTGGAATTACTGGTCAGATAGAGACTGGTGGAACCCCTGATACTGTGGCCCTGGGTTGTCTTTTGAGCCTGGAACTGGACTCAGTTCCATGGATTAGCTCTCAGCCAAACAGTAGAAAGTCCTACAAGCAGAACACCTACCCCAGGGAGATGTACCCTCCTACCCCAGGGAACTGCACCCTGTAGATCATCAACCATGAGACAGCAGAAGGGCAGCATTTGCCTAGAGAGAAAGCTGGACAGACAGAATGCATAGACAAGAAGGGCACAGGGGAGGGGTAGTCACGAGGAGGACATGGGAGGAGGACTTTTTATTGTTGGGATTATAATCAGGGCTGTGAAACTAAATGTGCATGAACTGTTGAGAATCAAATGAATCTGCTTTGTAAATCTGCACCCAAATCACAATAAAAATTTAAAAAAAAAAAGACCCTATTCTCTACTCACCAAAGTAGGATATAAAATATTGTCTTTCTGGACTATGATATACCAATTGACATTAGTGTCCCTGAGACTATGGGCTTGAGCCCCCAGGCCAAATATCTTTTTTGAAATAAAATGCATAAAGTACTGTTATAACAGGTTACTTTTCATTATGTAAACAACTGTGCAGAAGCAAAGCTTTTGAGTTCATATATGAATTGTATTTTCGAAGAAATTGATACCGTTACATCCATTTCATATATACTGAACACCCTTTCTGGTATCCTTTGAAAGTCCTGATAGTAAATAAATGATAACTTGGGGAGTGCTCTGGTAGCATAGTGCCTAAGGCACTTGACTGCTAACCAGAAGGCTGGTGGTTCAAACCCACCAGCCACTCCTCGGAAGGAAGATGGGGCAATCTACTTTCTTACTGATACTGCCTTGGAAATCCAAGGAAGGGTCGCTATGAGTTGGGTCTGACTCCACAGCAAATAACAACAACAAAATTTATTTAAATATGAATTAATTTTCAACATAACTAACAAAGTTGTGGGTGGAACACAAAGACACTATAGGAGAGACTGCATTTGGAAAATAATTTTTCTAAATGGGAATAAGGCATTTGTTTTAGGTAAATAATAGATTTACCTATGCCTGCTTCATTTTGGGGTGGGGAGGCTGGCGGAAAGGTGGTTTTAAGTGATTGAACGAACATATTTCATTTTTGTAGTTATTCACAAATGTTATAAAATGTTACGCACAAACATGCAGAGGTCCATCATTTACATGAACCCTTGAAGTACAAGACATTGTGAGACATAGTTTGGTTTTAGCTGGTGTCAAGGCTTCAGTCCAGTTCAGCCTTGTTCATTCTCCTTGCTGAGAATTTCCCTTCCCACCCCCGATGTACAGAATCAATCTACAGTTTGAGGGGATTCTGGAGTTTGATTGGTAATGGTCCCTTGAGTTTAGATCTATGTGTGTAAGAATCACCTGGAGGCCTTGTTAAAATGTCGATTCTGATTGAGTGTTTGTGGGGTGGAAAGCAAATATTCATCAAGGGGTCAAACCTGGATGAATTGGTGCAAAACTCTGGTTACTGTTTCCTAAGTAGCAAAATGGCAGTGATTTTGATGAAATGAAAGCGATTTATTCTCAAAGTATGCTTTATTGTTGTTTGTTATGTGCTGTCGAGTTGGACCGACTCATAGCGACCGCTCCTTGGGTTTCCGAGGCAGTATCACTACGGAAGTAGATTGCCCAAGTGCCATAGGCACTACGCTGCCAGAACTCCTAAAGTATGCTTTAGGAAAGATCAGCTAACTTGACAGATTTGAAAAAAGAAAAGAAAAGGAACAGAAAAAAAAAATTCCAAATTTTCTCTTCGTTTAGAAAAAGGGAGTGTCAACAGTCTGACAAATGCTAAATTTGACTCTGGTGATGCTAATCTGAAGGACACTTTGTGTAATCATCAGATGGAAACTCAGGGGACCATTATCAATAAAAGTTAGGAATTTAACCTGCACCTGGAATATAATACTGAGATAATACAACTAATTTCTCTGACAGCACAACCTACCTTGACTATTGCTAACATTTTGTTTTGATTCCTGTTCACTAAGCTACAGATAGGTTCATCTTCATGTTTGGTGTCATTGGTAGACTGCTATTTATCCAATAATGTTTGTGACATTCTGTTTCTATACATGGGAAGAATGTGTCTCTGAAGGAACATAATGGTGAACAATGTAAAAAAAACATGGTTGTGCTCTGTCTGCCATGTTAACAGAATATCAGAAATGAAATTCATACTTCATAATGTGAACATATCATATTTTTTTAAAATTATTGAAAAAATTGATATGCTAGGTTTACAAATCTATTACAGTTAACTTTTATGAATGTATGCATTATGGGACATATACTACATGCTGTTTTGAAACTTCTTTTGTGTTACAAGTCTTTATCTTAATGTCATCTGAACACTACAAAGGCAAAGCTGTTTTTGTAACTGAGAATACAGAGCCTCCTTTGACCATGTCATTGCTACCATCGTGTTCTTGGCTGTCCTTTTTGTTGTAAATTAAAATAGATGATTGATGGTGAGCCAAGTCAATGATGGAGTCTAATTTAATGTGATATAATTGATGAACTCTAAATTGTCACACTTTTCCCTTTTGAAACACACTGAGTAGATCTTAAAATGCCAGATGAGTATTTTGGTTTGTACGCTTTGTCACATTGATATTGAACCACTCATTGTAGTGATGGAGAGATAGGAATTAACTCTTTCTGGATACCTCCATAGTTTCTGTGTTGTTGGCTGTACAACAATCTGAGAAATAGACTCAGTTTAAACATAACTAACTCACTGCCATCCAGTCGGATCTGACTCATAGCGAACCCTCCTTGTGTTTCCAAGGCAGTATCACTACGGAAGTAGACTGCTCAATCTTCCTTCCCAGGAGTGGCTGGTGGGTTTGAACTGCCAGCCTTCTTGTTAGCAGTCAAATGCCTTAGACACTATGCCGCCACATAGCACCATATGAAAAGCAAAACCAAACAGAACCCACTGCCTTCAAGTCAGTGCCAACTCATAGTGACCCCCATTGGGTTTCCAAGGCTCTAAATCCTTATGGAAGTAGATTGCCTCACCTTCCTCCCATGGAGCAGATGGTGGGTTTTGAACCACCAACCTCATGTTTAGCAGCCAAATGCTTTAACTACCAGATTAGCCCATTAAAAAAAAGAAGCTCCAGCATTACTTCAGTAAGGCTTACCAAGTAATGATATTGTGATTAATTAAGTATTGTTGTTGTTGTTGTTATGTGCCGTCGAGTCGGACCTGACTCATAGTGACCCCTTCTTGTGTTTCCGAGGCAGTATCACTACTGAAGTAGATTGCCCAACTTTCCTTCCGAATTAAATATTAATGAAAACTAAATTCTGAAAGGGGCAAAATCAAGTTGAAAAAGGCCAAGTAAAATACTAGACTTTTTGTCACAATAGTTTTTTTTTGTTGTTGTTGTTGTTTTTATTTTTTTAATTTGGTGACTCTGGATGCCCTTGAGCCAGAATACATGCCAGAGTTTTCAGGTAGGGAGAAGACAGATCACGTCGGCTTCTCTGCTGAACCCTCTAGCATCTGGCAGGCTGGTGCAGTTCAGTGGAACTTGAAAGATGCTACCTTTTTTTAGTAGTCTTAAGGAGAAATGTAACAAGGCAAACAAGAGCAGTTATCCAAAAGTCTCCAGGCCTAACAATATTTTGTTCAGTGCCTTTTTCCATGAGATTATTTCAAAAATGTCATCAACAGTTTGCATCCACAGAATTGTGCTTTTTGCTCACATGATCTTTTCAGGATAGAGGTAACACACAGGAACAAGGAAAAAAAAGATTTTTTTAAAACTACAAACTCATACCTTTTACTGTTTGGCAGAAGTGTTAGAAACTACACTAAGACGTTAAGAACACTAATCATTAAAATTTGCAGTCCATAGAAATTGAATCGAGATATTGGAGCTTGTCTTTATTGTAGTGTTCCCATGATACAAATGGGCTTAGGCACATTCAGTAAGTGACAAGTAGTAAAAATAAAACATTAACTGAAAGAGAAAAGGAAGAAGGGAGTGAGGGAGGGAGGGAGCAAGAAAGGACAGAAGAGAGAGAAGACAGAAGGGAGGAAGACCCAGCTGGCTACCCAATGTGAAGAGAACTGCAAAGCCAACCTAACAGTCGATTTTTGCAGCAATGATCAGGAATAGCTTTTACTACAGTAATTTCAGTTATTTTCTTTTTGGCTGTTGAGGGCTTGTTTTAATTTTTTGATGAGGAATTAGAATTGTGATCAGTCATAGGGGCAACAAGAAGACTCCTGGATGATAAGGACCATCCAGGGCTATTGATGGGTCGAGAAGTGCATCTTGCGTAACATCTGCTACAACCTACTGAAACTTTGGTTTTCTGTGTGTGGAAAATTATTATCAGAGGAAGAGAGCCAAGACCTTGGTATCAAACTCCTAACTTATCAAGAGCACTAGAATAGTTCAGGGCCAAGAAAACCAAAGCAAATTATGGAGTAAAGCAAATCATTAAGAAGTGGAGACCTTTTGCCAAAGTAGTTAAAATAAAGCACTGGTGAGTGATCTCAGCAGAGCAGGTGCAGTGAAAGAAAGTAGTGTGGCTAATGTCAGGTAAACACATCAAGAGGAAGAAGCATCGTGACAGTCACACAGCAGAGACAAAAATCAGGAGCAGAGAGAGAGGAGAGTATCTTTGCTATATTTGAACACTGTTCTTGTTCGAAATGCTCTCTCCTTTAACTTGTGTGATTTCATGCTGTCTTGGCTCTGTAACCACCTTTATAATTACTCCTTCTTATTCATCCTTAGAAATGCTTCTCCTGCTTAACTTGTGAATGTTGCTGTTTATCAAACTTATGAAGAAAATTCATATAATAGTATTAACAGACACAGGAAAGTCAACAGCCATTAATGACTGAAAATAATAATCAGCAAATTAAGAATACAAGGGAATTTATTTTAACCGGTAAAGAGTATCTACAGAAACCTTATATATAGAATATCCCATAAACTGCAAACATGGAGCTCAGTGAAGAAATGAACAAAGCATACTGTTTGATATGATAAACAAGGCCAGGCAAGCCTCTGTCCATAACTCTTTTCTTTTTTTTTTTAATTGTGATTTGGGTGAAAGTTTACAGAGCAAATTCACTTTCCATACAGCAGCTCACATACACTTTATCTCATGACATTGACTACAGTTTACCACAATGCACCTTCCTCTTCACAGTTACCTCTTCCCTGTGTCCTTCCCTGCATGCACTCCTGCCCCCTGAGCTGTCTCCATGTACATACACAGCCCTTCTATTTTCCCATGGTTGTTCTCTCTAAGAAGTGTATCTGCCTAATGTAAATGTTCACCTTATATGCCTGTCTTTTGTTTGGCTGGAAGCCGCAGGAGTGGGTTCAATTTCAGACCTAAAGGGCAACAAGGGGCCATAGTCTCAGTGGTTCCATCAGGCTCTATCAGACCAGTAAACCTGGTCCCCACCCCCTTTTTTTTTAAACTACTTTGAGTTGTATTCCACATTGTTCTCCCACTCTATCCAGGATCTCCTACATAGATTCCCCCTCCGAGTGGTTGTCTGTCCACAATTCTTAACACTGTACTGATGCCTCTCACCAACAAAGGAATGAAAAGTTTTACAGGTCAGAAATAAATAAACCTTTCATCATTTACAGATGATGTAATTGGCTACATCTATGGAAAAATTGTTGTGGTGGTGGTATTCTTAGGTGCCATTGAATTATTTCCAACTCACAGTGACCCTACATACAACAGAACAAAATGCTGCCCAGTCCTGTGCCGTCTTCACAGTCACTGCCATCCTGAAGCCCATTGTCGCAGCCACTGTGTCAGTCCATCTCATTGAAGATCCTGCTCTTTTTCTCTGATGCTGTGCCTAACCAAGCATAAAGTTCTTTTCCAGGGATTGGCCCCTTCATGATAACATGTCCAAAGTACATTAGAAAAGATTCCAGAAATAAACTAAATATACAAAAGAGCTCAACGGCAAATAACAACAACAACATAACAAAAGAAAAATTCCATATTTATATACAAACAGTAAATATATTTTTTAAAAAATATTATAGTAGTAACAAAAATATAAGCTATTTAGGAATAATTTTAACAGATGGGCAAGATTTTCATGTAGAAAATTATAAAATTTTTTAAAGCTTTATTGAGGTATTATTGACAACTTAACTACATGGAGAGAAATAAAATATTCATGGATAGGAAGATTCGTTATAGTAAAGTTATCAATTTACTCAAATTTATCTATTAGTTTAATAAAGCTCCTATTGCCACCATTGCAACATGGTTTTTATAGAACATAAAAGATGATTCTAAAATTTGCATCAAAGAACAATGGGTCAAGAATATCCAACACATTCTTGCAAAAGAATAAGATTAAATAACTTTCCTTTTGAGATACCAATACTTACTATAAAGCCAGGTGAATTAAGACACCATGGCACTTGAGGAAGACACAGAGAGGCACACAAGAGGTACCGACAGCAAAGGTAAGCCCTTTTACACACATAATACTGTGCAATCAGTGATGACAGACACTAATCTATGGGTAAATAGATGGGTAGACAGACTGAATGGTCGGGTATATCTAGGCAAAAGGAAATACACCCATGATCATATATAAAGTTGGCAGACCATGTTTCTACATACATATTTATATGTGCTGTAAGAATATCCAAACATATAATAGAGCTAACAAGGGGCAAAGTTATGATGACTTCTTGGCCGTAGTCAACCACTCTGAGGGAGTGATTAGTTGGACCTCTGGGCTTGGGACCATGATTGCAGGGGACATCAAACTTAGTTGGTATAACATACTACACAAAAGCGTTGTTTTACATCCAACTTTGGTAAGTAATAACTGGGATCTTAAAAGCTTGCAAGTGATTGTTCAGATGCAATGATGGGTCTCTCCTTGTCCAGAGCAAGAATGAAGAAAATCAAAGACACATGCAAACAATTAGTCCCAGGGACTAATAGGCCATCATGCTTCAGCCTATATACCATGAGACCATAAGAACTAGATGGTGCCTGGCTACCACTGTCAGCCACTTGAAATGGAATCAGTGCAGGAGATCCTGAATAGAATGGGAGAACAATGTGGAGCAAAACTCAAAATCATTAAAAAAAAAAAGACCAGGTTTACTCATCTAATAGAGCCTAGTGAGACCCCCTGAGACTATGACCTCCAGTTACCCTTAAGGTCTGGAATTGAATTCATTTCTGTGGCTTCCAGCCAAATGGTAGACAGGCATATAGGATGAACATTTCTATCAGGTAGATCACTCTTTAGGGCAGCCATCAATCCTGGGAGAACAGAAGGGCAGTGTTTACACAGGGAGATAGCTCAGAGCACGGGGATGGGGGCAGGAATACATAGGAAAGAAGGACACAGCAAAGAGTTAACTACAGGCAGGAAGTGGGAAGAGAGCTGTTACATTGTGGGGAATAGCAGTCAATGTCATGAAACAAAATATGTATAAACTGCTTAAGTATGTATAAACCCTGTATAGAAAATGAATTTGCTCTATAAACTTTCACTCAAATCAGAATAAAAATTAAAAAAAGAAACCTTGGCACTTTTGCATGGGGATAGAAAATTAGATCAAGAGAACAGAATAAAGACCCCAGCAATGCACACATGTGTCTGGAAGTTTGATATATGTCACTGCAAGTCACTGGGGATAAAATAAATAAATTATAGCTTCACGCAACATGGATAAAGTTAGAAGCATAAGGCTGGGTGGAAAAAAAGCAAAGGACTATACACAGAGAGAGAACATTTTTATGAATATGAAAAAGAGCCAAAACTATACTCAGTTGTGGCGACCATTGAGTGGAGACAAAGAGAAATGAAATGAAAGCGCACACGGGGAATTTTAGTATTAACATTCTAGTTCTTTGGTTGGGTGAGGGGCTCATGGGTTTTCTTATATTATTTTGTTCTTAATGGATATATGTAACATGCATGAGCTTACAGATAAACTTATGTATGCATTATATAATATATATAAACATAATATTTTGCATATGTATTTTAAATTAAATATATTAAAGAAAGAAAACCAAGATACTCTTTATTTTTTTAATAACAAACTCTCCTCCCCTCCTGTCCCTGTGGACTGCCTTCTCCCTGTGCCCTTCTTAACTATGCATTCTGGTCTGGCCAGCTTTCCTTCTGTGTGAATGCTGCCCCTCTGGTGTCTCATGGCTGATTGCTGTAGCATTGCCTCCCCCTAGACTAGTGACTGCATCGTCCTGGGGTAGGTGTTCTGCATGTAGGTCTTTCTGTTGTTGGGCTGAGAGCCAATCCATGGGAATTAGTCCATTTATAGGCCCGAAGGGTAACCCAGGACCATAGTCTTGGGGGTTCCACCAGACTCTGTCCAACCAGTAATTCTGGTCATTTTTGTGTTTTTGAGTATTGTTCCACATTTTTCCTCCCACTCTACCCAGGATCTCCAGTTTTGTTCCCTTTCTGAGTGGTTGGCATTGGTAGCCAGTCACCATCTAGTTCTTCAAGAAAACCAAGATATTCTTGAAAAAGAAGAGTAACATTGGGAGACTTGGCTTTTCAGATATGAAAATTTACTGTGGAATTTGCTCAAGGATAGACAACCATATAGAAATAGCAGAAAGTATGGAAATAAACGTCATATGAAAAACATGGAAATATATGGAAGTGTGATTTATAACTTGATTTACATATCAGTGGGAAAAGGATGGAGTATTCAAAAAATTGTGGTGGGACAATTGATTACCCATGTGGAGAAAATGAAATAGAGTTCAATATGTACATACATAAAATTAATCCCAGATGGATCCAAGGCTATCAATTTTTATTTAATTAAATAGCTAAATTTTAAAACTTGAAAAAACATAGAATACCTTAAATCACTGTGCTGGCGAAGAATTTCTCGTGACTCAGAAAGCACATACAATAAAGGAAATATGGACACATACTAGTACATTAAAACTGAAAATGTCTGCTAATTAAAAACACATCTACGGGAGCAGGAGAAGGAAAGTCAGACACTTGGCAACGAAGAATGAAAATATTTAAATAAGTTCTAGGAATCAATAAGAAAAAGGCAACTCAATAGAAAGATAGGTAAAAAGAATGAACAGGTTTATCACAGAAGTTGAAACAAAAACAGTGTAGTATAAAACCATAAACAATAAAAAGATGGCCATCATTAGAATTAGGAAAATGCAAATTAAAACCACATTGAGAAACCATTTTACACAAACTATATTGGGGTATGTTTTAAATCTGATAATAGCAAGTGTCGGTGTCCATGTAGAACAATGGGACGTAAGTTGTCACTAGTTTGGAAGATAATTGGCGCTATGTAGCAAGGTTGAAGATAAACGTTACCTACTCCTGGGTGTATATCCTCAAGAAGCCTGCAAATATGTGTCGGAAGACATGTACAAAAACGCTACAGGCAATATTGTTTGTGATAGCAAAAACCGAAAATAACACAAATACAATTAATATATAAATTGAGGCTTTATAAATTGATGTATAAATTTCACTATAAATATATGAATATATTAATTGTACTCTATTCATATATTTATAGTGCAATTTATATAAATATTGCACTATATTTATATATGGGAGCTCTGGTAGCTTAGTGCCTAAGGCACTTGACTGCTAACCAGAAGGCTGGCAGTTCAGACCCACCAGCCACTCCTCGGAAGGAAGGTTGGACAATCTACTTCCATAGTGATACTGCCTCAGAAACCCAAGGAGGGGTCGCTATGAGTTGAATTGACTCGACGGCAGTGAGTTATTTATTTTTTCATATACTAATATATTGGACATTATGAGAACAAAAAAGTACTTTAACTAGAGAGGCGTCAGCATGGACAAATCTCAGAAGCCTCACAGTGTGCAGGAAGAGCTGGCTGCCGAGTATGCACAGCATGAAGGGCAGAGATAGGCACACCTAAATGGGGTATTGTTGTGCGGTATACGCTGTCTAAAATGAAGTGACACAATAGTCAGATACAGTGTTGTCGGGAAGGAGGTGGAGGGGCTAAGAGGGGCTTCCGAGGTATCGATCATTCTCTTTAATAGGCAATGGTCAGCACATGGATGCTCATTTTATTATTTTTCAAATTGTGCATACAAGTTATATGCACTCTTTATAAGTAAGGCACGTTTCATAATTTAATTTTAAAGAAAAATATTAACCTTATTAAAATTTTAAGTGAATACAGTTTATCAACAATAAAAGTTTTGTCTTGCATTAAAATTGTTAAAATATGAAAATTATGTCTTCTCAAGGCAGAGGGTCATGCCTTTGTATTCTCAATGCCTAGCACAGTCCTCAGCATCTAGTCTGTACTCAGTAAATGTTTATTGAACTGAACCGATGATCAAAAATCTCTGTACTTTATGTTTCTGTTGTACTTGACCGCGATCTTAACTATCACACTCCTATCACACTCCACCTGTTTACCTCTGGATCTTGAGAACTAAGATGTGAATTCTATTCACTTGATTTTTCAAACATTATCATGACTCAAATCCTAATAGAAAGCTACAGCATTACTTGTATGAATTTCCTTCTTCATCTGCAGAGTACAAGATTGGTTACAATCATAGACATATTGGTAAAAAGATTAAAGGGAGGGATTACACTGCATATGACTTCTCAGACTAGTGGTATCTTTTTGTTTGGTTGTACTTGGCTGAATTTTACCTCAAGCCTTCGTTTACTCTGTCTCCCACCATTGGCTTGATCCTTGCTTTGGTTGTTGTTGTTGTTGGGTGCTGTGGAGTAGTCTCCGGCTCATAGGGACCCTATGCCCAGTCTTGTGTCAGCCTCATGGTTTTGCTGTACCTGAGCCCATCATCACAGCTGCTGTGTCTGTCCATCTCGTTGAGGACCTTCCCCTTCTTTGTTGACCCTCCACTTTACCAAGCATGATACCCTTCTCCAGGGAATGGTTCCTTCTGACAACCTGACCAAAGTAGGTGAGACAAAGTCTGGCCATTCTTGCTTCCAAAGATCATTCCAGCTGCACTTCTTCCAGGACATATTTGTTAGTCCTTTTAGCAGACCATGGTACTCTTAGCATTCTTCTCCAACACCATAACTCAAAAGTGTCAACCCTCCTTTGGTCTTCCTTATTCATTGTCCAGCTCTCACATGCATAAGAGGCGATTGACAATACCATGGCATGGGTTAGGTGCACCTTAGTCTTTAAGGAGACACCTTTGCTCTTCATCACTTTAAAGAGGTCTTTGGTTAATATTTATTATTTTAAAATTACCTTAGTTAGTAAAATATGCATGTACTATAAAATTAGTGCTGTGCTCTCTGGAAAAGCCCAGAAACACTTGGGGAGTCATAGTTTCAGTGTTCTCTTTCTCTAATTACCTGGGCAGATCACAGGGATTGTTAGAGGAAAGTGTTGATTCCTTTAGTTTCTTTCTGATTCTGATCAATTTTGACTACCTTTTCCAGACTTAATAAATAGCTAGTTTGAGCACTAGTACGTTGTTTATTCAGAGATATGTTCATATCTAAGATCTCATCAGTTCATTTTTTTACACTTCATCTTAGGTATTATTATATCATTGAAGCCCAAGGCCATCTTCAATCTAATGATTGTGTTAGTTTCCTTGTGCTGCTATAACAAATTACAGCAAAGTTGGAGGCTTAGAACAACACACATTTATGCTTTTATAATTCTAGAGGTCAGAAGGAAGTCTAGTGTCATTTCATTGGGCCACAACAAGTGTCAGCAGGAAACTCTCCCTTTGGAGTCTCTGTCCTTGCGTTTTCTAGCTTCTGAAGCTGCATTCCGGGCGGCCCCTTCATCCACCTCTGAAGCCAGCAGCCCAGCATCGTGCTTCAGCAGCCATGCTGTTTGTTGCCTTCTGAAATCAAATCTTTCTCTGCCTTCCTTTCACAAGGACACTTGCAGTTACATATAAGGCCCCACCTGGATAATAGAAGATAATTTTCCTTTTTTAAAATCCTTAATTTAATCATGTTTACGAAATCCTCTTTGCTGTATTAGATGGCACTCACTGGCTTTTTGCTGACCAGGAAGGGTGTGCATCAGGGTTGTATCTTTTCACAATACTGTGTGCTCAGCAAATAACCTGAGAACCTGGACTATTTGAAGAAGAACACAGCATTAGGATTGGAGGAAGACTCATTCACAACCTGCAGTATGCAGATGACAGAACTTTGCTTACTGAAAGTGAAGAGGACTTGAAACACTTACTGATGAAGAGCAAAGACTACAACCTTCATCATAAATCACACCTCAACATAAAGTAAACAAGCATCCTTACAACTGGACCAATAAGCAACATTATGATAAATGTAGAAAAGATTGAAGTTGTTAGGAATTTCATTTTACTTGGATCCACAATCAACACCCATGGAAGCAGCAGTCAAGAATGAAATGATGTATTGCACTGGACAAATCGGTTGCAAAAATCTCTTTAAAGAGTTAAAGAGCAAAGATGTCACTTTAAAGACTAAGGTACACCTTACCCAAGCCGTGGTATTTTCATTCACCTCATCTGCATGTGAGAGCTGGACAGTGAATAAGGAAGACCAAAGAAAAATTTATGTATTTGAATTGTGGAGTTGGCAAAGAATATTGAATGCACCATGGACTGCAAGAAGAATGAACAAATCTGTCTTAGAGGAAGTACAGCAGGTAGTGAGAATGGCCTTGATAGTGAGAATGGCCAGACTTCCTTTCATGTACTTTGGTCATGTTGTGAGAAAGAACCAGCCCCTGGAGAAGGCTATCATACTTGGTAAAACAGAGAGTCAGATGAAAGGGGGAAGACATCAACAAGATGGACTGACCCAGTGGCTGCACCAGTGAGCTCAACCATGGCAACGATTGTAAGGATGGTAAAGGCCTGGGCAGTGTTTCATCCTGCTGTGCATTGGGTTGCTGTAAGTCAGAACCAGCTTGATGGCACCTAGCAACAACACAGGTTCCAGGGATAAGTATCTAGATGTCTCTGTTGCTATTGTTGTGTGCCCTGGAATTGATTCCGACTCATAGCCACCCTGTCGGACAGAAGAGAACTGCCTCATGGGGTTTCCTAGGCTGTCATTGTTACAGGAGAGGATCACCAGGTCACTTCTCCTGAAGAACCACAGGAAGGTTTGAACTTCTGATAAGCAGCCAGGCACTTAATAATTGTATCACCAGGGCTCCTTAGGATGTCTTTGTTGTTGTTGTTGTTGTTACGTGCCATCGAGTTGGCCCCGACTCATAGCGACCCCTCCTTGGGTTTCCGAGGCAGTATCACTACGGAAGTAGGATTGCCCAACCTTCCTTCCGAGGAGTGGCTGGTGGGTTTGAACCGCCAGCCGTCTGGTTAGCAGGCAAGTGTCTTAGACACTATGCTACCAGAGCTCCCTTAGGATGTCTTTAGCAGTCATTATTCAATCCATATAGGAACTCTGGTGGTGTAGTAATTAGAGCGCTCAGGCAATGAGAAAGGTGGTTCCAACCCACCAGCTGCTCTGTAGGAGAAAGACCAGGTAATATGCTCCTGTAAAGATTACAGCCTTGGAAACTCCATGGGTCAGGTCTGCACTATCTTCAAGGGTCACTCTGAGTCAGAATTGACCCAACTTAGTGTTTTGTGCTCTAATTATTCAGTCTACCACTCTCCTTAGCTGGCCAAATCACCTAATACACGTTTCTCTGCCATGGCTTTAATTTTACCCATACATTTATCTACGCCTATATTGTCTTCATACTTTTAGACCCAGTTCAAAATTCTGACCTAGAAACTTACATAGGACATCTGACTTGTATCACACTGACCACCAGATGGCAAACTTTGTCACTATATTCTTAGTCCTGATGTAAGTTAAATTGATTGCCTGAGTAGTTCATATGCCAAGTTCAAGTTGGTTGGAGGGCAATGAAGTTTTGGATCAGCACAACTCTTATCATATTGGACTATTTCTGGTGAGACTCACTGCACAAAGTCAGATGTTCAGAATTGTCCTCCGATCTCCTTTAATGATCTCTGAACAGATAACTACTTTATCTAACTCAAACATCAGCAATTAATTAAGCATGTTTCTTTTTAACAAAAATTCTTCTAGTGCTATATTCTCTCATTTTTCCAGTAACTGCTTGTAAGACTACTCAAGTTTATAAAGAGAGTGGCCAGTTATTTATCTTAATTGTAAAGATTCACATGCAGAAAATCCCCTGGAACTTGCTTCCTTAATATTTTTCTCGAAGGCCAGTACTATACCTTGCCAGCATTAGCCTCTGGTGCCATGTAAAACAATATAAATAATAAGCACAAATATGCCAGCTTTATAAAATCGCAAATGTTATTACTTTATTCTCTGTGTTTTCCAAAATAATACATTTTTCATGGTAACAATGCAAACAGTTTAGAGGCATCAAAGTACTGGCTAATCTTCTTCTTCCCCTCTATATAGAAAAGTTGGGGAAAAAAAACAGCAAAATGAGAATGAAAACTCGTGTTCTAGAGATGAAGAGTTTCTTGAATTCACTCCCAGAGTCATGAGTGTAGAACCCAAAACATCAAACTCACTGCCATCTTTATGGGAGCAGGTCACCAAGTCTTTTCTTCCACGGAGCAGTTGTTGGGTTTGAACAGCCAGCCTTCCGGTGATTAGCCCAGTTCTTAACCAGTGTACCCCCAGGGCTCCCTATTATTATCTGTACCCTGATAGAAATGTCTAACTGTAGATTGTACCTCTGATTATTTCTTAGTATAGAGTCCTAGCAGGAGAATTGCTGAGTTTAAGGAGGTGTGACCTTTGACACTCTTGACAGCATATGGCTTTCCTGAAAGGCGAACTGGCTGTGGTTTCTCAACACTCTCAACAAAATGCTTCCTTAGTTACAGCTTTGCTAATCATTTACATGTCTTTCATTGTTGTTTGGGTGAAAGTTTACAGAGGAAATTAGTTTTCCATTCAACTAGTTATACCCATTTTGTTTTGTAATATTAGTTACAGTTTCCTCACTTTAACAGCATACTTCCTGCTTCTGCCCTGGGTTCCCCATATCCATTTATCCTCTTTCCTGCTTCTTCCTGGCTTCTGAACTTTTTTGGGAGGGCAAATGCTGCAGTTTTGGTCTTGTTCTGAGGAGTATGCTCCTCACAAGTGTTATCATTCACTTTATCGGCCTGTTGTTTGACTGCAAGGTAATCCCCAAGAGGGGGCCAATTACAAGTTTGAAGGGTGTTGAAGGCCTCAGTCTCCGGAGTCCCACCAGTCCCTATCAGACCAGTAAATCTTGTCTTTCTTATGATTTTGAATTTTTTTCTACACTTTTTCCCATTCTGTGTAGGACCTTTCATAGCCCTGATCAGAGTGGTTGGTAGTGGTAGCTGGGCACCATCTATTTCTTCTGTTTTCAGGGCCATGGAGGCTGGGGTTCCCGTGGTCCATTAGTCCTTTGGACTAATTGTTTCTTGAGTCTTTGATTTCTTTCACCCTCTTTCCTCTGGATGGAGAGACCAGTAGTTGCATTGTAGATAGCCACTCGCTAGGTTTAAGACCCCAGTTGCTACTCACTACAGTAGGATGTAGAACATTGTCTTTGTGAGCTGTGTTGTGGCAGTTGACTTAGCTGTCCCCCAAGACTGTGGCCCTACGTGCCTATGCCCAATGACTCATTCCCTCAAGATGTTTGGTTATGGCTGTTTTTTGTTTTTTTTTTTAATAACTTAGCCCCATTTGTTCTGCTACGTGGATATATTTACAGCACATACAAATACATACATAAAAATAATTGTCTGCCAAGCATACGTGTGCTCATGAGTATAATCCTATTAGTCAGTTCAGCTTGCATGTCTGCCTATGTACCTGCTAGTAGGTTATTGTTTTTCATTACTGGTATTGCAGGATTGTGTATATAATAGTACAGTTTTGTTGTTTAGGTGAAAAAATTTCCTCGAGGTTTTATTGTTCAGCAGTTCATTTTATGAATCTATTTCTTTTTAAGTCGTTTGAATTACACATATAATACAACTAATATAAAAATCATGGTTATCCAGCCTGCTGCACTAATATCGAGGAAGGGAAATAAATATTTGGGAGGATAAATTTAATTTCTGAAGATGACATCTAGATGTAGGCTATAATTAAGCATCTTATTTTAAGTAGATCAGAATTGGCAATACTGCAATAGAAGCAATGAAAATAAAAGTAACCCTACTGAATACAGGTAGTCCCTGACTTACAACAGGTTCCATTCCAACTGCTCAGTCGTAAGTT
>NW_006921669.1:9955023-9971679 GCF_000298275.1 Orycteropus afer afer
TCGAGTCATTTCCGACTCATAGCAACCCCATGCACAGCAGAACAAAACACTGCCCAATCCCGCGCCAGCCCCACAATCCCTGCTATACTTGAGCCCATCCTCGCAGCCACCGTGTCAATCCATCTCGTTGAAGGCCTCCCCCTCTTTCGTTGACCCTCCACCCTACCAAGCGTGACATCCTTCTCCAGGGAATGGTTCCTTCTGACAACATGACCAAAGTAGGTGAGACAAAGTCTGGTCATTCTTGTTTCCAAGGAGCATTCTGGCTGTACTTCTTCCAGGACAGATTTGTTAGTCCTTTTAGTAGACCATGGTACTCTTAGCCTTCTTCTCCAACACCACAACTCAAAAGCGTCAACTCTCCTTTGTTCTTCCTTATTCATTGTCCAGCTCTCACATGCATATGAGGCAATTGAAAATGCCATGACTTGTGTCCGGCACACCTTAGTCTTCAAGGAGATATCTTTTCTCTTCAGCACTTGAAAGAGGTCTTTTGCAGCAGATTTGCCCAGTGCTGTATGTTGTCTCTGAAGGAAGGTTGGGCAATCTACTTTGGTAGTAATACCACCTCAGAAACCCAAGGAGGGGTTGCTATGAGTCAGGTCTGACTCCATGGTACATAACAACAACATACGTTGTCTGATATCTTGACTGCTGCTTGCATTGGTGTTGATTGTAGAGCCAAGTAATATGAATCTTCACCAATGGACTAAGTCATTCCATCTCCCACCTCCATGAATAAGCAAAGAGCAGGCAGGAAGCCAGGAGTGTGTTTGTGGAAAATACCTTCTCATGGAAATGGGGAGTTGTAAAAAGTTTTCCAGTCTAATTCTTTCCACTTTTTGTTCTCTTAACCTACTGGGATTAACCATGAAGCCTGTAGTCAACTATAGGAATGGCTCTACACCCTTGGTAAGTAAATAAGCAATTTATCAAGACAGCTCTGGTCCTGCCTTCAGGAGGCAGGGTAGGAATTCCAATCTCTGCTTTTTAGGTATCTTCCTAGGACTCACAGTCAGTTTTGATTTTATACCCAGAAGGCTCTGAAATGAGTTAGAACAGAACATAAACCAAGGCCACTCTGTATCTCCAATTATGTCTAACCCACCAGCCACTCCTTGGAAGGAAGATGGGGCAATCTACTTCCGTAGTGATACTGTCTCAGAAACCCAAGGAGGGGTCACTATGAGTCGGGTCCGACTCGACGGCACATAACAACAACAACAACAACATATTGTGTGTGTGTGTGTATATATATATATATATATATATATATATATATATACACACATTAGTTTACATACTAAAATCCATAAATATACACCAATAATAAAATTTCTACTACATAGAAATGCTCCAAATTGAATAAAGTCTCCTCATTTTTTTTTTCAAATTCTCAGGGAAAAGTCATTAAAATTAAAGGATTATATTTGATTGTATATTAAAGTCACAAGTAATTAAAGTCCCAAAGAAAATTACCCTGGCGTTGTGAGCTAAAAAAATTCTTCAAATAAATTCCAAAGGCTATCCTTCTGTGGTACTTTTTCTACTCAGTCTCAGCCAGAAATGTTGTCCGTCATAGAGTTGGGATTATCTGTCTCTTACTGGAATGGATGAATTCTTTCTCAGGGCTAATGCAGTTATATTAGTTTAATGCCAAGTCTCTCACAGCCCTTATTTTTACAAAGTACAAATTATTAATAAAATTTTCACAGCACTGGCACCACAATCACCAGATTTAGAAAACAGACCAATCCCTAGGCCCTGAAGTTGTGATCTCAGGCAAAATTATGTCCTTCAGGAGCTCTGGTGGCATAGTGCCTAAGGCACTTGACTACTAATCAGAAGGCTGGTGGTTCAAACTCAACAGCCACTCCTTGGAAGGAAGGTTGGACAATCTACTTCTGTAATGATACTGCCTCGGAAACCCAAAGAGGGGTCGCTATGAGTAGGATGCGACTCGACAGCAGTGAGTTTCATTTTTGGTTTTTAGCATAGGCCTTAGTGTTGCCCCAAACACTGTAGCCAAGAGTCAGTGGTATGCAAGGGAAAAAAGGAGATTGAGAAAATCTCTGTGGTTTTTATCTTGCTAGGATGCCTAGCAGTCTATACCAGTTGTCCAAAATCCATGAGCTATGAGTTTAAATTTCAGGAGGAGACGTCTTTAAGCAAAGGTTCATTTTAGCCTTATGCATACATGTCTCTTAGAGAAGCAGTGCTGCCTTCTTGGAGTGTTCAGAAATGTGTAATAGTATCAGTCTTAAGCACATCTGTTTTCCTCTTGTGTGTCTTTTTCCTAGACTGTATTCAAAACCTCTTCATTTCCGTTCACCCCACTACTAAATGGAGAGTCACTGTATTTAGTGCATAGCATCCCTGCTGACTCTGAGCAGCCATTTAATCCTATTTGGCATGTCCATTGCCAGTGCACATCTTTATGGCCTTCTTCTCAGGAAAAGTTGTATCTCGTCTGTAATTAGCCAATTGAGAGACAACCTGAAACCACACAGTAGAGAGGGACTCTGAGCCTGTGTTCAAAGCACATGATTCTGAGTTTCATCCATGGGTCCTCCTTGATCCTAAATTAGTTCTTTAATTCAACAATCATTCATTGAGCATCTGCCATGGACCAGGTACTTTCTAGATCCTGGGATTTTAACATAGATAAAAAAATTGCTGTGTTGTCAATGCAGAGACAGACTATAAACAAATAAGTAAAATATATAGCATGTCAGAGGGTAGGAAGTACCACAAAGGAAAACAAGGTGAGGAAGAGGGCTAATGGCAGTGTGTGTTCATCACAGTGATTGTTGTTTTAACTGGGGAAGTCAGAGAAGAGGTATAGGGCAGAATTTTAGGCAAAGGCTCTGACTCCTTTACAACCAACCATTTAAAGCTCACTCAGGTTCTATAGTAAGTATATGGAACTTGACTTCTTTGTAGTTCAGTAACATTAGATATTGTTCTGTTCAACAATTTCTGAAGACTTTTCATCTTTCAGGAAGGTCATAGCATGTATCACTGCTTTAATGGGAGCAGTGAAATTAAGTTTATGTTACTATGCTGAGTGCAGTGAAGTCAGTCTCTGCCTCTAGGATTCCTTCCCACTCTGAGAGTGAGTTATTCCAGTGACTCTGTGTTGATTGTTGACTTTCTTACATTCTGATATTTGTGGTTTCACACCTTGTTCCAAGTACATCGGAAAAGCCAGTTTCTATCGGTCATGAGTAATCTGTGCTGCATCAAGCTGCCCTTTACATTTAAAATATTGGAATGATTAAAAATGGTTTAAATTTTAAAAAATAGTCCTATCATTTCCTTTCACAAGATTGGAAGCAGAAAATACTGCATGTTGATCTGTCAGTGAGATTAATATGGTTAATTCACTGAATAGTCAAGGAACATCAGAGACATCTTCCAGCAGACTTTTTTTTTTTTAAAAAAAAAAGTCAGTCAGTGGTATTCTTACCTCACAAAGGAACATTTTACAAAATAACCATTTTTAGAGTTTCTGAATATTGAACTGAAAATGACTCCATTAGCCAACAGCAAAATAATCACATTTCCCTTAAAGGAAATAATATTTTTAAAATATTGATTAAGAAGGAAAGGGCGGTACTTGGGTCATTTATGCCTTTAGGAAGACTCAAGTACCTCGTGAAGAACTTGAGAATTATTGTCACAAACCACTTAAATGTTCCACATGAGCTGCTCACACACTAAATGAAAAAGCTAGTTGGATTATACTGCATTTTAGAATTCCTTAACTTAGAAGCTAATAGATTGTGGTTCAGAACTGAATATGGCGCTTGTATTAATTCCCAGAATCGCAGGGCAATGATCTCTCTTAAGCAGTTGACTCGTGAGGGGGAGAAACTCCTGAAGGATGGCTCTGTAGTTTATCGTAACAGGAGCTTCCAGTCATAACTTCCTGGCACACAGGCAGTCGTTGATGTGTCGCTTCTTTTGTAACCAGCTGCTTTTGTATTTCCACTGTCAAGGTGGCTGTCAAAGACATTGGGTTGCATCCATTCGCTGTTCTTCTTGAGAGCAGGACACATCTTTCTCTTACACTTAGACCTCTAAATGAGGAAGTAATGTATTCCACAGCATGACTGTGAGGATATGCCAAGTGAGAAAAAACATTATTTTCAAGTGCATGTTTCAAAATTTGAAACGATCCGTGTTCCCATTTTTGGTCTTTGATGAGTAATATGTGCTAAACATCTACCCTGGGCCTCAAGCTTTCAAATGACCTTTCACTACTCATCCTTTTCCTCATTTTGATTTGCTCAGATAAATTACAGCCACCTGGCCTTTATTTTAAAGAAGATTACATATAAAATTGACCTTTTGGAACTTATTGGGAGAACTAGATCCATTGTATTTGAGATTAACGACTGTTGCTGTCTTCTAGGTTATGTTTTAAATCACCTGATCTGAGGGTGGAAAAGCTGACCTCTCGAGCCTGTGTCCCAGGCTCATTCTAATCCATAGGGATGAGCTGTCTGAGCAAAGCCAAGACCAGTTATTATGCTGAGTGTACTAAGTCAGTCATAAAAACACAAATAATACATGATTCCACTTATATGAAATATCTGGAAATATGAAAATAGGCAAATATATTTTTATATTGTTTAGTGGTGGTTAAGAGGACTGGGGAGGGACGGGGAAGAGGGTGATGGAAAAATTTGGAAACAGATACCAGGGATGGTTGCACAGCATGATGAATGAAATTAATGTCACCAAATTGTATATGTAAACAATGTTGAAAAGGCATATGTTTTGTTGTAATATACCTGCCACCATAAAAAAATAATAAATCTAATTTATTTAGATCCTATATACCTACTCATTTAAATACGTTCAGCCCTGCATATCTGTCAGTTCTACATTCAGGGATTCAACCAAAGGTGGATTGAAAATATGGGGGTTGGGGAAGCAATCAAGTGGTGAAAGCTATCCCTCAAAGGTGAAGAGAAAGTGTGATGTGCTATTGACACAGCGTTCACACTGTATTCATCACCATAAGTAATCTAGAGAGGAGGTGCGGTGCACAGGAGGATGTGCATGGGTTATATGCAGTTCTGTGACATTTTATGTAAGGGACTTGAGCATCAGTGGACTTTGGTATCCTTGGGGCCCCTGGGAGCATTCTCCCACTGCCACGGATACCGAGGGGCAATGGTCTGTAATTTCGCTTTATCCTGACCCTGATAGAGCATCATTGTCTTTTGACTTATCTCCTACCATCACCACCTTGCTCAGTAGGCTGAGCTTCTTTCTGGATCTTAAACACTGTGAAGCTCAGGCTTGCCTCACAATGTGGGGGCTGTTCTGGTTCCCTACTGCTGCTGACAAAAAATTACCATGAATGGGGTGGCCTGAACAAACAGCTTATTCTTACAATTTGGAGGCTTTAAGTCCAAGTTCAAAGTGCCAGGCTCTAGGGGCTGGGTGAAAGCCCCTCAACCTTGGGGTCCAGCTCTGCCTCCTGCTCCTGGCCCACTGGAGCTAGAAGCATTTCTTCACTCAGGCGGCTGCTGGCTGCTGAGGCTGACAAGCCCCAAGGTTGACGAGTAAAAAGGCACAGTCCTGATGTTACCAAACCACATGGCAGGCCATTAACTTAAGTCCATTTTAAATACCAAGGTTGGCAGAGCATAGCAGGCTGCTGAGCAACGACATGGCTACATGCAGGGTCCAAGTGTGCCAAAGGTTAGAGACCATTCCCAATACTTCTCCTTATATGCAGGAAGCAGACCACATACCCAAAGGCAGCTACTAAGCTGCTCACAGTAGATTCCACCATGGAGTTGACTGCCAGTCTCATCATGGGAATAACTACCATTAGCTGCCCAGCCACTCAACCAGGCCCAGCCAAGCTGACACACGAACATAACCACCACAGGGGTTGATGCTCCCTTTGCTTTGCAATGTTCTTTTCCGACTTCTTTTGTTCCTCTCACCTAATATGCCTTTTGCCCCCCTACATTTTCTGGACTCTGTGTAGTTAGGGTGGGCTGTGTAACTATTTTTGGAAAGTGATGTATGTCACTTCTGGGCCGGGGCAAGGAAAATCCCATATGCAATTCACTAGTCTCTTTTCCGTCATGATACCTGGGGAAGCCTTGGGTTGAGATAGCAAAGCTACAAGATTGAAACAGTTTACATTGCTGAGTTACCATTCGGGTACTTATCTGGGCCTGCAGAAGGTTTTGTGTAAGGCAGGAATAAACTGTTCTCTGTTCAACCACTGAGCTTTGATGGGATAGCTTACTGGTTCTGCATATTGAAGGTTTCAGGTCAAATATCATTTTTCTCTTCTTTGTTTGTTACTTTTTTGTTGTTGAGAATATTCACAGCAAAGCATACAGCAAGTAAATCTGTTGCATGTACAATTTAGTGACTTTGGTTACATTCTTCAAATTGTGCAATCATTCTCACCCTCCTATCTAATTTTTCAAGTTGACATTGTCACTTTGATCCCATATAACCCCAAACCAAACCAACTGCCACTGAGTCAATTTCAACTTGTAACAACCTATAGGAGAGAGAAGAACTGCCCATAGGGTTTCTAAGGCTACAAATCTTTACAGAAGGAGACTGCCTCATCCTTCTCGTGTAGAGTGGCTGGTGGGTTCAAACTACTGACCTTTTGGTTAGCAGCAGAATGTTTTAACCACTGCTCTAACAGAGCTCCTTTTGAGTCCACGTAGATAATTCTTAAAAGAGCATAATGTTCAAGGCAGACTTTTTTTTACTTGTGAAGCTAACCTACTGTTTGGTTTTAAGACTTTAGGGGATATGTTTGGTTTACAGTTTAAAGATTATGTCAGGGCAGTGGTTTCAGGGGTTCATTCACCCTCCATTGCCCCAGAAATTTGGCGCCCATGAGAATCTGAAACTCTATTGTACATTTTCCCCATTTTGGTCAGGATTTTTCTAGAGAGTCTTTGATCAAAATGCTCAGTAATGTTAGCCGGGCTCCATCCCAGTCTCACGGAAAGGAGGCACTTGTTCATGGAGACAGCCACAAATTTCATCTCCTCCTCCTATTCCTGACTCTTCTTCTTCCTCTATTGCTGCAGGTGAATGTGGACCAATCACTTTGCCTTGGATGGCTGTTGGAAAGCTTTTAGGAGCCCAGGCAATACACAACAGACTAGATGGTAGAACAGAAGCACTAAACACATTACTAGGCCATTTAACTGGGATGTGCCATGAAACTGTGACCATAAACCTCCAGACCAAGGAACCGAATGCCATGAGGTTTTGGGGTCTACATAACCAGCCTCAGCAGCTTTAAATAGCATTTCTTAAGAGACCTCTGTAACCATGTCTAAGTTGCTTCCTTCCTCACTCTCTCTCTGTATCCCCATCGTGTTATGTTGTCCATTACAGGTTTTCTGTATTATTTCTACTTTCTTGTATAAGCATATGTTGATTAAGCAAGATGTTTATATGTTGTTAATTATGATTGAAGTGCCCAAGTAACCTTGAACATTGGCAATAAGCATTTCACTTTTTGACTTTGTTTTTAATGGCAACAAGTGCAAAAGGAAAAGCAAACCAAAACAAAAAAAAACTTCCTTGCAGTTGTCCCTTGTATCCCCATTGCTCCCCAGAAAGGATAGCCTCCGTCAAGTAATAGCAGTTTCTAAGACTCTTCTGGGTGGATTAATTTTTCATAATTTCTTTTATCCTCAAGTGAGATCATCTTTGGCAAAGGCTTTATCAGTGATGCCATCTCTGACCAGTCAACAAAGAACAGATTAAGAATCTAAATTTCAATTTAACAGTTGCCCGAGATAACCTTCAAATTCTGCAATACTATTACATATCTTCAGAATTGAACCCCTGTTTTAGTTTCCTGGGAACTCTGGTGGCATAGTGCCTAAGGCATCTGACTGCTAACCAGAAGGCTGGTGGTTCAAACCCACCAGCCAGTCCTGGAAGGAAGGTTGGGCAATCTACTTCTGTAATGATAAAATCTTGGGAACCCAAGGAGGGGTCGCTGGAGTCAGACCTGACTCAACGGCCGTGGGTTTAGTTTCCTAGGGCAGTTGTAATGAAATAACTGTAAATTGATGGCTTTACACAGCAGAAGCCTATTCTCTCAGGGTCAGGAGCCCAGAAGCCTGGAATCAAGGTGTCAGCTGTTCCACTTCCTTCTGGAGGCTCTGAGGAGAACCTGTTCCACGCCTCTCTTCCAGCCTCTGGCGGTCGCTGGCAATCTCTGGTGCGTTTGTTGTCTTGGAGACACATCACTCTAATCTCGGCCTCCATCTTTAGATAGCGTT
Source organism: Orycteropus afer afer (assembly GCF_000298275.1). Classification (NCBI taxonomy): domain Eukaryota; kingdom Metazoa; phylum Chordata; class Mammalia; order Tubulidentata; family Orycteropodidae; genus Orycteropus; species Orycteropus afer. The sequence continues at coordinate 9,963,327 of NW_006921669.1, forward strand.
CTCTCTGTATGACTCTCTGTGTCTTCACTAGACCTTATAAGGACGCTAATTATTGGATGTAGGACCCAAAATCGACTCAACAGCAATTAGCAATAACAATAAATGCCATGCGAATAAAAACAAATACATTTTTGCCATAAAGACAGTTTCAAAAAGCATGAAGATATAAAGAGGTAGCATTAATTCATAGGTGGGTAACCACTTCATACTGGGAGTGGGGTGGGTGACATTAGGAGGTAAATGGGATGGATGGATCCAACCTGACAAAACACATAGAAGTTAGATGTGGGGCAGAGTGAGTTACAGTTTTGTTTGGAATGGATGTATGTTTTTAAGTATTATTATTTTAAAATTGATTAGATTATTGTTGCATGTCTTTGGATTGGGTGGAAATGGCAGCTATTATAACCTTTGGAGAATGATACAATATTAAAAGGAATAATATTGAGTGGGAGAATTATATGTATTGATACATACATTTGAAAGACTTAGTATACATGGTGATTTTCATATTTCAGCATAGATTTTTATGTATTTTTTAATCCATGGTTTGTTTTGTAAGAGATTTTGAATCATGAAACAGCTATTACGAACAATGAACGTGACACCCAGAGCATCTCTTTAATTTTTTAATTTTCTTCACAACAGTTTTTATAGCAGCATGATTATAATCTATTGTTATTACGATCAATTTGTTCTCTTGGCTTTATCTTTCTGCTGAATAATTGGCAATAGCAGAATAATTATAAAACAGATACATCTGTTACATGGCTTCTTACGGATGTACATAGTATTAAACCTCATTTTATATATAAAAATTCAATCGCAGAAAATAAATTAATTTTCAGAATGTCTTAAGAAAGTACTCTGTATTTCCTCCTAAGTCTCAGGTTGTGTTTTTATCATTCTTTGTCATGAATGGCAAAACGAAGTTCCAAATCTAATTCATTTTACCCCAATCATGGCATTTTCCAACTGTCGCGTAAATCTGCAACATTTGTTAAAAGGGAGACTAGTAGAGCAAAATGTGTCACTAGTGCTGAGGAAAATGGGCCTGTGGTAATTAGTGTGCCATCTTCAAAGACAAAATGAGTGTTTGAAATTTCATATACTAATCACACCAGTTAGCAGTTATGGAATCTTCAGTGTGCCAGCTTTGGTGCCAAGCAGCTCCCTGACATTAGCTCTTCAGTCCCAACCTTACGACTTACAGATATTATTATCTGCATTTTATAGATGAGAAAGAAATTAGCCTTAGGAAGGCCTGAGTAATTTGATCCCGGTCCAATTGCTGAAAGATAGAACTCAAAACATGCTCTCTGAGACAGACGTGCTATTCTTATCCCCACTTTACAGATGAGAAAAATTGAGCTTTAGCATGATCTGAATGATTTGTTTAAACACAAAGAGCTAGAAAGTAGAGACACTGGCATTTAATTCCACGTCTCCTTCCTCCAGTCTAGTTATATTGCCTGTCAACATTGATACTAAATTTTGACAAGATTTAAATCATAAGCATGTCGTTTACATCTTTTGTACTGCTGTAGAGGAGGCAAAATGGGGGAAGTAATGCTAACCGGACGTTAACTGCCAAGAGAAAGGGCTAACCTAGAGGTTCATGGAAGGGGAGATCCCACTTGCTCTTACCTTATTACTTGTAGGTCATCACACCAAAGCAAGAGATTTTTAGAAGGGAGGGAGTTGCCCTTCGTGAGATTTGCAGTAAGAACTTGTGCATCAGTTTCCCAAAGTCTGAAACGTGGCTCTGTTGGCAACAGTCCTCTAACCGGTGCTCTGCTGAATAGCCTGGAATGAATTCAGTTGGCTGATCCTGTGTCTGAACCCTTTATTGTGTACGATAGTGTGCCCTAATTATTTTTATTTTACTATGTCTTGTTCTTTAAATTATAGTGTTAAGGTCCTGGGCAAAAACAATGATTTTCTTCTTCATCGTCTTTTTTTTTTTTCAGCAAAGAACTGGGCATATACGATGATAGGCATTCAATCCATAAGAAGTGATAAAACTCAGAAGCTCAGGAGACAAACTAGGATCTTTAAAATACCTTTGCATTCTACAAATCAATAAAAATAATTTGAATAAAAGTATCAGTTACTGATTGTTTATTATGAATGTTGAGGGTCAAAATAACGCATGATATTCCAGGGAACTCTATTTTTGTCAGTGAATTTGGAATATTTATAAATTCACAAAGGACCCCTAGTGGCAAAACAGTTCAGCGCTTGGCTTCTGACTAAAAGGTTGGAAGTTCAAACTCGCCCAGTGGTTCTGCAGGAGAAAGCCCTGGTGATCTGCTGCCAGAAAGATTACAGCCTAGAAAGCCCTACAGGCCAGTTCTGCTCAGTCACGTGGGGTCATTATGAGGCAAAAGTCGACTTGACGGCCCCTAACAACAGAAACAACATAGATTCAGAACACTGCAGCTGGCAAAGAAATTTAAAACTCGGTGGTATTCAGTACCCATTAATTATATTTTATAGACCTTTTGCCTTAGGTGTATGGAAAAGTCAAGATGAAGAAACAAAAGTCAAGTTGATAAGCTTTTCATTTTGCTAAAAATCACTTCCTCCCATGAAATACCATTTATAAGCTGAGAACTAATTGTTTGCCTTTATCTATTAGAGAATTTTCTTCAAACCCAAACTAGAATTTATAGTTTTCTTTATTTTTTAAATAATATTTTATTATGTTTTTGGTGAAAGCTTACACAATAAATTAGGGTCCTATTGGACAATTTCTGTACAGATTGTTCAATGACATTAGTTAATTTTTCACAATGTGTCAACATTTTTTTTAACTGCATTCTGGTTGTACCATTTCCAGTATTCTAGTTTCCCCACCTCCTCATCTTCTCATCTTTGCGTTAGAGTAATTGTTACCATTTTGATCTCTATATAGATTATTATTTTTTTAAATGGAGTATCACACTCCAGTAAAAGCTGGTACTAACCTTTCTTCTGTGTGCCCCTCTATTATTTCACTAAAAGGTGACCTCAAGGAATAGTTTCAGTGCAAAGGTGGTAATCTCAGAGAGTCCTCTAGTCCCAACTGGAAGTCTGGATTTCCTAAGATTTTGACTCTGTTGTACATTTTTCTCCCATTCTGTCAGGGCCCAACTGTTGTAGCCCTGATCAGAATGGTTGGTAGGTAGGTTGCTAGTGATTGGTAGACATCATCTAGTTCTGATCCCAGAGGCCATGCCTGATGTAGGCTATTAGCTCTGCAGACTAGTTTCTTCTCTGAGACTTTGGTTTCTTTCCTGCTCTTTTGCTCCTGATGAGTAGAGACTAGTGGTTGTATCTTAGATGGCTGGTGGCAAGCTTTGAAGACCCTACGTGCTACTCACCTCCCTAGGATTCAGAACATGAACTTTGTGAACTATATTATGCCAGTTGGCTGAGTTTTCCCATGAAACTAAGGACCTAAGCCTTCAAACCCAGAAAATAAGTCTCACAAGGTGTTTGGTTCTGTCTGAGAATTATATGTAACTGTGTTCTCTCTCACTATATGTGCCTTCACACATACATTTGCATGTACACGACTTACAGATATTTCTATCTGTGCTCATACATGAACACATCTGTACCTACCTGTACACATACGTATGTAACCATATGTTTTTCAGAATTTACAGTTTTCTTATGGCTATTTTTATATTATTATGGGAGAGTTGGGCTTTTTTTTTTCTTTTAGTGATTGTGCATATATGGGTGTGTATTGGTGTGTCTGGGAGCTCTGGTGGCATAGTGCCTAAGGCATTTGACTGCTAACCATAAGGCTGGCAGTTCAAACCCACTAGCCACTCCTTGGAAGGAAGATTGGGCAATCTACTTCCGTAGTGATACCACCTCAGAAACCCAAGGAGGGGTCACTATGAGTCAGATCGACTTGACAGCAGTGAGTTATTGGTGTGTCTTAGTGTGTTTATTTTATCAGAAACAAAGACCCTTGCTTCTTCTAAATGTAGTATCTCTTGAAGTAACATTATATTTGCAATTTTACATAAACACCATCTTCAGGTCTATAGGCCATTCCTATTGGGAGAGATACAAAGCTCATTCTATTTGAGGGAAGGTGTATTTTATAATACAATTTTCAGTTTGTAATAAAGGGAGTCATTTGTTGTTTTCGATTACACTTTTATGTGGAGTATGTTTTTTAACGGGGTTTCATCACTTCTAAAGAAAACATAACTTAAGAACTTAAAGCTATCACTCAGTAACAGTTGTATTATTTTTATCCCAATATTGTTGTGTGATGTTCCCTCTTTAATAATAAAGAAGCAAGGCCTTTAGTTACATGTTAGACTGTCATTTCGGGAACACTGTCACTGCGGTGTCACGGGTGTTAAAATAAAGACTATGAAGCCCCCAGGCGTTGGCTTCTGTTCCTTCCTTATCCACAAAGGGACTTTATGACACATTACAGGGCCACATATATTTATATCTAAAGACCAGTCTTTAATGGTTTAAGTTAACGCTGGTGAATCTTTAAAAATCTCTCTGAGTAATGAAGCCATTCATTGTGTTCAAAGATGCTGCCTTTCTTCAATGATATGATTTTCTTCTCATTTGAAAGAGTATTTAATTGCATTGCTCATCCACTTTTAATATTTAATAATAATTTTATTAGCTGTGTAGAATGAGAGGGGCAAGATTTGCAATATCTAGTGCTGGTCTTTTAGCTCCAGCAAAGCTCAGAATAGACGCAGGGAGAAAGAAATAAATATCTCAGGGGGCTTTACAAGCCCTGGCACAAAATGCCCACAACCTACTAATGGCTCCTCATTTTTAAGTGATGAACACAGAGGCTTTGCTTAAAGCTGTGAAGACTGCCGCTAACGATTCCTGCTGGCTCCTTGGCAGTTGACAGGCAATCTTGATGACTTGCAAGACTTAGTCTTGGCAGGTTTATATACCTTTAATCTCTATTAATGTAATTTGACAGCTTTTCATTATCTTTTCTTAAACATTTTTTACTGTTATTTGCTTTCAGCTTTAAAAAAAGCATGGGTTATTTTGAGTGGGAAAACATGGCATAGCCATCATCATCTCATAGCCCTTTTTGCTTAAGCAACACCTCCCACCTGAGGTTTGCAAAGTGCTTTTGAGTACATTTCATTAGGCCTGTGAAACGGAGGTCAGGAGAGAGGTTCTTGTAAGTACCATACATTTAAAGCCCCATGGAAATAGAACCCAGGCCACGGAGAGAAAACAGTTTTCATCTGTAATGCTCTGGGTACGGATATGTGTAGGAAATGCTTCCTAAGTCTTGAGTGCCATTTGTTGAAAAATGAAACTAGATCTTGTTGGTTTGAATGTTTTGTTTGAAACCTATTTTAAAGCAAATCCTTTTTAACCCCCTCCAGCAACTGCTTCGAGAACGACAGCAGATGGCCAGCCGTCCCTTTGCTTCTGTTGATGTAGCTCTGGAAGTAGGAGCCGAACAGACAGACTTCCTGCGCGGGCCGTTAGAGGTACGAAGAGTAGTGCTGAAAGGAGACCGTTGTGATTTGCATATTGATATTGTCTCCCTAATCTGCATCGGCTTCTGAAGCTAGAGTCTGGTTATCTAGAGTGGACAAGATTCAGTTACACTGTTAAACCATTTTCAGGGCACATTGTTGTAATAACATGACATGAACTCTAACAGATGCCATTGGAGAATGTTAGGCTGGGCAGGAGTGATAGACTGCTCACCTGGCAGCCTTTTTCTGACAGAGAAGCTGAAAGAATTTATGATGTAGGTGGTGGAGGGAAGAAAGCTCCTGGAGGGTGTTCCAAGCACCCAGTGCCCTGTGGTTAACAATTCACATCTATGTTGTTGTTGTTGTTATGCGCCGTCTAGTCAGACCCGACTCATAGCGACCCCTCCTTGGGTTTCCGAGGCAGTATCACTACGGAAGTAGATTGCCTCATCGTCCTTCCAAGGAGTGGCCGGTGGGTTTGAACCACCGGCCTTCTGGTTAACAGTCAAGTGCCTTAGGCACTACTCTACCAGATTCACATCTATAGTTAACGCATAAAGCTGACTGTAAAGGGTGGGTGGAGATGAGTTGTATTATAATGAAGTAGTTTCATTTTTTACTGTTAAGAAGAGTAAAATACAGTGAATATTTTCATTTGTGAATAATGGCTATATCATTACATTCATTTATTGCAAAATGCAGCAGTAGAATACAGTGAAACAAATGAACATGCACGTTCACGTGTGCTAGAGTCCCAGAACAGCACATGAGGTGGTTTCTGGAAATAATAAGGCCCAAAGAGGAGAAAATTGCAGATTGTGATTAATGACTAATTGAAGCATCTGGATGCATAGTAGTTTAACTGTATGCTTATTTTTATTTATATCTTCTATATCATAAGATTTTTAAGTAGAGAGATAAAGAAACTTTATATAATTGAAAGGTTTTATTCTCTTTATTTATTCTCAAAATGCCATTATTTGGCTGATTTCCATGTTGCTATTTTCAGATTCTGCTTTTCCTCAAGGAATGCACAGAATATAAAAATAGACTTATCTCAATCTTCTCTAAACCTAGGTGTAAATATAGTTGATTGTGTCCATTGTGTTGGTTATTCTGAAAAAATACAACTAAATCAGACCTCATGAATACTATACAAAGGGCAAGTTTTCAGAAGCCGGTTTCCCTATGAGATACATTTTTTAAGCTGTTCTGGGCTTGATTTTTTACTATTCTAGATCGTGGTTGCCATGGAAGCTTAGGACATTAGGAGATTTGTGTGTATATCTTCCGTTATTGGGGGAGAAATTAGAAGAGAAACAGAATGATTAAATAAAATTACAGCAATTGCTTTAATTTCATTTTGACCCCTTGTTTCAAATAACTTTATTATAAAACCTTTTGCAAACAGAATGCCTAGACTATTTGAATTCACCTTCTTTTTTCCCCATTGGTTTTTATGAATATAGACAGAGAGGTTTACTTCAAGGAAATGGCTCACACAATTGTAGGGGCTGACAAGTCCCAAGTCCATGGATTGGATGGTAGGCTCAAGGCATCTGCTGGCCCAGATGGTTGCAGACACTGACAAACCCAAAATCTGCAGGTCAGGCAGCAAGCTGAAGGCTTCTGTTAACTCATGGCCCATGAACTGGACGTCAGGTGACAAGAACCGTGCAGGATCGAGAGAGCTTTGCCAGAACATTCAGTTATATACTGGAGGCAGGTTTGTCCCCAAGGAAACTCCCCTTTCAACTGATTGGCTGCTCACATCAGTTCTCAAAGCAGAAGATGATTATAGTGTCTGCCAAATCATTAAGAATCAAGCCTAGTTGACACATAACATTAATTATACCATCCGATGAAAACATTCTCAAGTATTGCTAAAAAATCAAGTAAGGAGAAAAATGAACATAAACGATGTATATGTGGGCCAATGAGGAGAGAAATAATCAGAACCAGAAAACTCACAAACTAAAAAGAACAAATGTAATTAACATGCGTGTGTCTTACCGTGGCTTGTCAGTGGCTACATAATCAGGTTCAGTTAAACATAAATGTGAGGATTTATTTCTAAACTCTCAATTCTGTTCCATCGAACTGTATTTATCCTTATGCAGTAGATGCTGTCTTGGTTACTATAGCTTTGTAATAATTTTTGGAAATGGAAAGTGTGAATCAACTAATTTTGTTCTTCTTTTCTAAGATTGTTAGGGTTTCCTGGGTCCCTTGAATTTCCATATGAATTTTAGAATGAGTATTCAATTTCTACATAGGGATTTTGATAGGATTTTGCATTGAATCTGTGTATCAATTGGGGAATAGAGAGTGTTTGAACATTCACTATATTAAGGTGGTGGTTTTGTTAGCTGAGTCCCTTAGTGCTGCAGGCTCAAAACCCTAGATTCTGTAGCTGCTTTCCTTCCTTTTGGTAAGTGCTTACAATTTCTGATATTTAAAATTCTTTATGGTCATACATTCAGTGGTCTCAAGGGAATGGAAAACGTACTTATTTTTTTAAAATTCAAGTTTGAAAACATTGTTCAGTAAACTTTTAGAGCTTGTATTGGTTGGCTATTTCTTCATGAAGTTAAACATTAGAAGTAAATATTAGCAGCACACTGCTAATTTTTCCTTTGACATCTTTAGAAAATAATTGAGATAGAAACAAAATGTTTAAAATGATATATATATTACGTATTTCCTCTTTGCTAAGTGTTTTGTAGTAGTTACTACTAATGACAAGTTTTTTGATACACAGCACACATGCATACATATATACATACTGCAAAAATGGCAAGGAGGCCACATGTTCTGACCTCCTCTAATCCTACAAGAGGAAGATAGGATTACCAGCAGTAACCCAA
>NW_006921669.1:9972369-9974227 GCF_000298275.1 Orycteropus afer afer
GTAAGTTAGTACCACAGGGGCTTATTGATTTGCTTACACAGTAAATTCTGGAGCCTGGGCCTTTCCTGAAATCACATTAAAGATTTTATTTAAACATGAATATCAAAGTAATTTTAGGGTTCCTCTGCTAGGATTTACTTAAAATTCAGTGTTATATTTAATGCAAAGCCATAGATTAGCTGGTATTACTGTTGTGTAAATATTTATTAAGTGTTCATAAAATGCTAAGTTAAGATATGGATTTGTTTTAAATTAAATTTGACTCTTACAAGTTATTTTAAGTTTCACTTTCAAACAGTCAGGAAGAAAATAGAAGATGCAATATCAAATGAATTACCTTTGATATACCTGTAATAGTTGTGTACTAGCATACACAGAAACAGTCTATTCTGTGAAGTAGGTGTGTTTCTGAAAATTTTCTATGTAACTTAGTTATATATATTTATTAATACATGAGCAGTATTGAAAGGAGTTCTGGTGGTATAGTGGTTAAGGTCTTTGGCTGCTAACCAAAAGGTTTGTGGTTCGAACCCACCACCCACTCCATGGAAGAAAGATAAGGCAGTCTGCTTCCATAAAGATTTATAGCCTTGCAAACCCAGTGGGGGTTGCTGTGCACTGTGAGTTTGGTTTTGGTTTTGGTTTGAGGAGTATTTAATCTTTATAAGATGTCTGTGGTATAAAACTCTTCATGAAGTTAAAAAATAAATTATAGTATGGATAATCACCTTCTCATTTATTAATCAGTAATTTATCAATTAATTAAACAATGATAGGTTCAGGCATAGCAAAGATTGTGAGGATGGGGCGGGAAAGGGCAGTGTTTGGTTCTGTCGTACACAGGGTCGGTATGATTCAGAGCTGACACGACAGTACCTAACAACAACAACACAATTTCTCTGTTAGCGAGTCTGAGGCCTTGGATTTCCTATGTGATAATTAGAATACATTATTAAATGTTAACTAGTAAGTTTAGAATGTGAATGTATCGATAAACATAATTTTTTTTGCTGGTTTTAAAGTCCCTGAGTAATGCACATAGTTAAGTACTGAGCTATTAACCAAAAGGTTGGCAGTTTGAATCCACCCCGAAGCATCTCAGAAGAAGTCCCTGGCAGCCCTCTTCTGAAAGATGACAGCCACTGAAAATCCTATGGAGTGAAGTTCTCATGTTCTGAGACACATGAGGTCACCATAAGTCAACAGCAACTGGTGACTTTGTTTGTCATATGCATGTGAAAGCTGGACAATGAATAATGAAGACTGAAGAAGATTTTGAGTTGTGGTGTTGGCAAAGAATACTGACAGTACAATGGACTGCTAAAAGAACTAACAAATCTGTCCTAGAAGAAGTGCAGCTGGAATGCTCTTTAGAAGCAAGAATGGCCAGACTTTGTCTCACCTACTTTGCTCATGTCAGAAGGGACCATTCTCTGGAGAAGGATATCATGCTTGGTAAAGTGGAGGGTCAACGAAAAAGGGGAAGGCCCTCAACAACATGGATTGACACAGATGGGCTCAGGTGGAGCAGGGATCATGAGGCTGGTGCAGGACTGGGCAATGTTTCATTCTGTAGGACATAAGGTCGCTGTGAGCTGGAGAAGACTTGACAGCACCTAACAACAAAAAGCAATGCATGATCATTATAAGCGTTATTCAACAAACTTTTATCACTACTTCCTGTGTGTCAGGTACTGTTCTAAGCATGTAAGAGGCATCAAGGAACAAACAGGACAAAGACCATTGTCCTCATGGAGCTTATTTTCTAGCAGGGAAGAGTAAGTTCCTTAACATGTTAAGTTTACATGTTATTATAAATACAATAGAAAAGGAAAACATAAAGCAGGATAAAGGGATT
>NW_006921669.1:9974657-9976787 GCF_000298275.1 Orycteropus afer afer
GTTACCTCCTCCCAGTGTCCATCCCTTCATACTCTTCTGCACCCTGAGCTATCTCCCTGTGCATAAGCAGCCCTTCCTTCTCCCATGATTGTTCTGAGAGTTGCCAAGTTTTGAGAGAAGACTAACTGATATGATCTGGCTTTGCTTATAAGAGGCTAACTTTGCTTCTGGTTTGAGAGTAATTTGAAAGTTGTTGCTGTTATTTGTCATTGAGTCAGACCCAACTCATAGCGACCCCTCCTTGGGTTTCCAAGGCGGTATCCCTATGGAAGTAGATTGCTCAGCCTTCCTTCCCAGGGTGGCTGGTGGGTTTGAACCACCAGCCTTCTGGTTAGCAGTCAAGTGCCTTAGGCACTACGCTACCAGAGCTCCTAATTTGAAAGGGGATGCCTTCTTTGGTTTCCCTCAGAAGCAGACTCTGAGCCAAGGACAGTTGTATATTTGGGAGTTAAAGGATACACTGCTAGGGGCATGGAGCTATGAAGAGAATTATAAAGACAATTACCACTCTGGACAAATGGAGCTTAATCTCATTGGAGAAAGTCTGGGAGCCAGGTAGAGCGTGCCTCAGATTAGCTGACACCAGGGTGTATTTATACCCCAACTCCTTCAGTCAGGAGCTCTGGTGGCATAGTGCCTAAGGCACTTGACTGCTAACCAGAAGGCTGGTGGTTCAAACCCACCAGCCACTCCTTGGAGGGAAGATTGGTCAATCTACTTCCATAGAGATACTGCCTCAAGGAGGGGTTGCTGTGAGTCGAATTGACTCGAAGGCAGTGAGTTTGGTTTTTTTGGGTTTTGGTCCCTTCTGTCACTGGTTGAAGGTGACTCCTTGGGCAGCCTGAGACGCTCTCAAGCAAGGAAATGCAGGTTCTAGCATTTGGAAGCCAGCAAGTCAACTGACCTGGTAAGTGAGAGGGTTATGGAAATCAAATGACAGTTTTCCACTGGGACAAGTGTAGAAGCAGAAAGGCTTGACAGGAGGCTATTGCCGTGATCCAGGCAAGAACAGAACAATAGCAGTAGAAGCAAGGAGGGGACAGATTCCGGAGTATATTTCTAAGATCACTGGGAGTATAACATGCTCATTTTGAAAGTCTTTCTAGTGATCTTGTGTTTGTAAAAGGAGCCCTGGTGGTGCAGTAGTTAAACACTTGGCTGCTAACTGAAATGTTGGCAGTTCAAACTCACCAGCCGCCCCACTGGAGAAAGAAGTGCAGTTTGCATCCGTAAAAGATTTATAGCCTTGGAAGCACAATGGGACAGTTCTGCTCTATCCTGTAGGGTCACTTTGAGTTGGAATCAATTCGACAGCAGTGGATTGGTGATTTTAAGTCTGAAGATAATTAGAAAGATGGGAAACAATTGTGTATCTTTAAACGTTTTGATGTTATTATATTTATCTGTGGGTCACTGAGATGCATGGTAGTCCCATCCCCCTCCCCATTTTCTCTTACTAAAAGACGTGGAGTATATAATTTTCTTAAGTAACTTAGAAACATAGAAAAACTGAGGCAAAAGTACCTACTGCCTCCTGAGGGATTAAGATGGGCCACACTTATAGGTCAAGTGTCATACTAAAGGTATATCCTATATGCTTTGGTCACAAGTTAATTTATAGCCATTTAGGTTGACATGGTGGAAGAAAGATGAGACAATCTGCTTCTGTGAAGATTTAAGCCTAGGACCCCATTGGGGGTCTCTATGAATCAGAATCAACTTGATGGCAGTGAGTTTGGTTTTTGGTAAGGTTGAAATGATGGTGATACTGAAGATGTACATTCTCCATTCATTGTATTTTGGGTGGCGGGTGAGGAGAGGGCAAGGAAGAGGGAGAGAGTTGTCAGTTTTATAAACTTTTACGATTCCTGAGTGTCAATGGCCATTTTTGCTGGGATATTGTTCTTTCATTCTATTGGTTAGTTATCATATAGCAAATTATTCTTACGCTAAAACGTATACCATTAACAGTTGGAAACCATTTTAATGACCAAAAATCAAGGGTGTGTTAATTTGTTATAGGTTACAAAACAATAGGTACATTGTGATCTACTTTTTGATAAAAACTGGAAAAGAATCTGGTCTACTAAATTCTTAATACCAGGAAGGAAGATTGGGTGATCTGCTTCC
>NW_006921669.1:9982752-9987539 GCF_000298275.1 Orycteropus afer afer
TAGTAGTATTAACTGGTCTTCCTTGTAGGCATATGGATATTACCCTATCACTGACAGCATTGTACTTCAGGACACATCTTGAAACAGTCTTTGTGATATGAATGCCACACCATTCCTCTTCAATTTCTCATTTCCAGCATCGTAGATCATGTGGTTGCCTGACTCAAAATGGCCAAAACTAGTCCATTTCAGCTCACTAATGCCTAGGATATCGATCTTTATGCATTCCATTTCATTTTTGACAACTTCCAGTTTTCCTAGATTTATACTTTGTACATTCTATGTTCTGATTATTAATGGATGTCTGCAGTTGTTTCTACGCATTTTGATTCGTGCCACAACAGCCAATGGAGGTCCCAAAAACTTTACTCCATCCATTTCGTTAAAGTCACCTCTGCTCTGAGGAGTTGGCTCTTCCCCAGTTACATTTTGAGTGCCTTCCAACCTGATGGGCTCATCTTCCACCACTATATTGGATAATTTTCAGAGCTATTCATAAAGTTTTCCAGTAATATATCAGACAGTGTTTCACTACTATTCATAATATTTTCACTGGCCAGTTCTTTGAGAAGTGGATGGCTTCTTCCTTCTTCTGTCTTAGTCTGGAAGCTCCGCTGAAACCTGTCCACCATGAGTAACTCTGCTGGCATTTGGCAACACTGGTGGCATAGCCTCCAGCCTCATGGCATCATGCAAGCCACCACAGGACGTCAAACTGACAGACAAGTTCATCTCCTGTAGTTGTTCCTAACCACTTGTGGTGGTTCGGTATGCATGTCAACTTGGCTGGGCCTGGTTGAGTGGCTGGGCAGCTGGTGGTAGTTAATCCCCATGAGGAGACTGGCAATCACCTCCATGGTGGGATCTACTACAAGAAGCTGGGTAGCTGCCTTTGGGATATGGTCTGCTTCCTGTATTTAAGGAGAAGCCTTTGGGAATGGTCTCTAGCCTATGGCACGCTTGGACCCTGCATGTAGCTGTGTCATTGCTCAGCAGCTTCCTATGCTCTGCCGACCTTGGTACTTACAGTGGACTTAAGTTTAATTGCCTGCCATGTGGTTTGGTAACATTGGGACTGTACCTTTTTACTTCTCAACCTTGGGGCTTCTCAGCCTCAGCAGCCAGCAGCTGTCTGAGTGAAGAAACACCTCTAGCTCCAGTGGGCCGGGAGCAGGAGGTAGAACTAGACCCCAAGGTTGAGGGGCTTTCACCCAGCCCCCAGAGCCTCGCACTTTGAACTTAGACTTAAAGCCTCCAAATTGTAAGAATAAACTCCTGTTTGTTGAGGCCATCCCATTTGTGGCATATTTCTTGTCAGAGAGGCACTAGGGAACCAGAACACCACTTTGATCACTTCCCCACTTAACCAGGACTCAGCCTTAAGTATTGCCATCCCAGAAGCCCTGAGCCATGTGCCTGCCTACCTATCTGGGGCCCAGCTCTTATGAGCAGTATGTGTTCAGATTTACTTATATATTTACCGTTTCTTTGCTCAGTGTTCCTTCTTGCATTCAGATCTTCTTCCTGAAATGTTTCCATTTTCCTATTACTCATCTTTAAAAATTAAAAAAAAAAATGCCTTAGCAATGATAGTCTTTTGATAATAAACTCTCTTAGTCTACTTGCTTAGTCTGCATTGCTTCCCTGTCTAGTTTCAGCTCAGTGCCTCGGGGCATCTCCTTATTGATTACAGTCTAAGGAATATATTTAAAATATACTTTATCAAGCTTTTAGTTATTTTGTAGTGGGAGGGCCATACTCAAAAACGTTTTATCTAAAAATTGTTCTGGCTTCTGGTTTCCACTGTTGCTACTGACAAATCATCTGTCAGTATAACAGTCATTTCTTTGTGGCTAATCTAGCTTTTCTCTCCAATGGTTTTAGAATCTTTTTGTCTTAGGTGTTCTGCAGTTTTACTCTGATATGCCTAAGCAGAAATGTATTTGCATTTGACTCACTTGGTGTATTTTGTGCTTCTTGTGTCTGAGAATTCAAGTCTTTGTTTACGTCTGAAAATTCTCAGTTATCTCTTGAATTTTTCCCTTCTCCATTGTCTCTGTTCTTCTTCTAAGACTGATTACACAGACGTTGAACCTTACCTTAGCTTCTTCTTTTAACCTCTTATGTTTCACGTCTCCTTCTTTCTCTGTGTTTCTGGTAGCTTATTTTTTCAGAGCCTTATTCCATTTAATGAATTTTTTATTCAGTGTACATACTCTGTTTTCTATCTTATCCATTGTGTCCCTTTCACCATTTATATGTATATGTATATATATTCATTTTAAAAAATTCTATTTGACTCTTCAAATGTGCTTATCAGTATTTCAGAATATCTTCTTGCTTCCTGATTTTTATTGCTTCATGTTTTATTTGAAATGTGTTTATTTCATATTTTGTTTCTGATGATTCCAATAACTGAGGTCCTGGGAAGTCTCAATCAATTGTTTATTTCTGTTACCTTTTATTCATTGTGGCTTATTTCCTGTGCCTTTGGTAATTTTTGTTTATGAGCTTCTGTTTGTTTGCTCTTCATCAGTGGTTTCCTAGGGGCCTAAATAAAGAACCTTTTCTTCACAGCCTCCTTCAAGGAGGACTTCTTCTGCCAGAATCCTAGGGACTGCCATTATTCTTCAACCACTTCTTGCAGGGCCCTGGCCTGATGCAGGAGTCCCCCGTCCAAGTGTTGCTTATGTGAGCTTTTGTCCTCAGGCAGCTCTTCTTTCACGGTTGTTTGCTGGGCACGCCTCCCCTCTGCAGTTCCTCCTGGATGGCTGGGAGCATTCCCTTACTGCCTGCAATCTCAGCCATGCTTGAGAAAGTATGTTTTGTCATTGTTGTAAGTATATCTATCACACAACTTTGGCCAATTCAACTTTTTACAGATACACAACTTACTGTCAGCAATTACAAAAACTGGCTTTGTAGCCCTACTCTTAATCAATGTGAGTTTTCCATAACTTCTAACCCCTCCTTTTTGGTTTCCCACCCCTGTAACCACTAATAAACTTTAGTCTCCATACAGTTGTCTTTTTATAAACGTGAATTCATACACTATTTATCCTTTTATGATTAACTTATTTCACACAGCATACTGTCTGCAAGCTCTATGCATATTGCAGCATATGTCAAGACTTTATTTCTCCTACTGGCTGAGTAGTATTCCATTGTATGTATGTACTATATTTAGTTTATCCATTCATCTGTTGACGGGCAGACTTAAAAGTTGTTTCCACCTTTTGGCTATTGTGAATAGTGCTGCATTGAACATTGGTGTACAAGTCTCCATTTGAGTTTCTGTTTTCAAGTCTTTTGTGTATATACATAGGAATGGAATTTCTAGGTCATATGGTAGTTCTCTTTTTAGTTTTTTGAGGAACCATCACACTGCTTTGTATAACTTAAAGTCCCATGGGATTTGGTTCCTTGGTCTGGAGGTTTAGGATCATGGTTTCATGGGACTTACCAATTAATTGGCCTGATTATGTGTTTAATGCTTTGGTTCTACCTCCTAATTTGGTGTGTAGTTCCTGGGTTCTTAAAAATTTTCAAGCAGCCATCCAAGCATGATAATTCTTCTCTGTTTGCCTAGAGCAACAGAGAAAGAAGAGACTCAGAAAGAGGAGGATAGGGGATGTGCAGCTAATTGCCTCCATGAACAACTGCCTCCTTTGCCAGGAGACCAGAACTGGATAGTGCCCAGCTACCTTTGCTGAAGATTTTGATCAAAGATTCTATAGAATTGTTATCAAAAAGAGGAAAATACAGAATAGAATTTTAAATTCTCATAGACTTCAGATAAACTCCTGAAACTATTGCCCTAATATAATGTTTAAACCTTAAACCAAAAGTATCCCCTGAAGCCTTCTTAGAACCCAGTAATAGTCTGGCTTAAGTAATAAAGAATGCCTGCCATGAGCATATGCTCTTCAAGATCTGTCTGTGCAGCCGAACAGAAGACAGGCATAGGAGCTGAACATTTACCTCAGGTAGATACACTCCTTGGAGAGAACAATCATTGAGAAAGAAGGGCTGCCTGTGCACAGGGAGACAACTTAGGGGGCAGGAGTCCATGGAGGGATGGACACTGGGAAGAGGTAACTATGGGGAGGAAGTGGGAGGGAAGCTGTTGCATTGTGGTAAACTGTGGTCAATGTCATGAGACAAAGTATATGTAAACTGCTATATGGAAAGTGAATTTGCTCTGTAAATCTTCACCCAAATCACGATAATGAGAAGAGAGAGAGAGAGAGATTGAGGGAGAGAGAGCATGGAAAAAAAAAAAGATCTGTCTGTGGGTTGACATTGACAACAGTGATTCCAAAGGTTAGACAGGAAACTTATGGGCAGTGAGCTTTTGTTGATGTGGGAGGAAGGACTCAGAAAAGGAGGATAGAAATGGACACTCAACTGGAAGAAAGTAAATAATGTAACTAAATTGTGCACATAGAAACTGTTGGATTGGTGTATCCTTTGCTGTGTTTATTGTCAACAACATCAACAAAATGAAGAAAAATTAAGTATACTTTATTAAGAATTTGTCTTGTGGCAAGGCTCTACTTAAATTGTCTGGCTTCTCTAGCAGCTCTATTTTACTGGGTATGGGTTCTCTTTGTTTGGATTGCTGTTCCTCTTCCTAGTCTTGGCTTATGTATTTACTTATTTAGTCCCTACTTGGTGATTCAGACTTTGTCAACCTCTCAAGAAGTTCCAGTCAACTGGGAGGGGATGTCTCTCTACTTGTTTATGGGCTAGTGGTACAGAAATAGTTAAGTCATCGATTCCCTACT
>NW_006921669.1:9988554-9989746 GCF_000298275.1 Orycteropus afer afer
TTGGACACTTTCAAGATTATAATTTTACAAATGGAATTTTCATTGGTATTAAAATGTCTTTCTTTTAAAATTGTTAAATTATGGCAAAGAATATAAAGGTGAAAATACACAACAAAAAATTATAAACCAGGTTTCATCTCAGGTGTCTGACATGATAAAACAGTAACATTTTCACACACAGAAGGCTTATAACCCTGATCACTCTTATTCACATTGGCTGCAATTGAGCAAAACAGTTCACTACTTAAGGTCATGGCCATATCACAGTGGAAGCAATGCTAGCATAAACTGTGTTTTATACAACAGCCTTGCAAGTAAGGAATGGCTATGTAAATAAGGCTGTAATGTCATTTATTGAAAAGAGTTTAGCAATTCTCATGGGGAGTGTTCCAGCTCCGGGTAGACAACACTGAAGTTCTAAGCCCGCATCCCATCTTTCACTTACTTTCAGATGGAATAAATAATATATTGCTCCCCCTCCCCAAAAAATATTTGGCTTCATCAATGGACAAGCTGTATCTATTGCAAGCAAGAACACGTCACAATCTGTGAAACCTGGAGGGTGTTCTTGAGTACAAGCAGATCCTTTCTGCACTCATTCCTTGTAAGAATTTTAGAAATGTTGGTGTTTAATACATTAACAAAAAACTAGTACTAACTAATTAATGGGAGCTCTGTAGCATAGTGCCTAAGGCACTTGACTGCTAACCAGAAGGCTGGCGGTTCAAACCCACCAGGCACTCCTTGGAAGGAAGGTTAGGCAATCTACTTCCGTAGTAATACCGCCTCAGAAACCCAGCGAGGGGTCACTATGAGTTGGGTCCGACTCAATGGCACGTAACAACAACAAACTAATACAAATTTCTCAGTAACAATAACAAAAAACTAGTTACCTTTTTTTTTTTTTGGCTCTCTTTTCTAATTTTGTGGGTTGTCTTGAGGTATTTGTTGTTTGTCTGGTCATGTGCAGTAGTTATTTTCTGACTTTTGTTTAAATATTTTAGTAGACTATAGTTCCTCATGGCAGTTGCTATTACACTAAATTTATGTTTCTGTTTAATATTCTTCCTGCTTACATTTCATGTAAAATCAGTTATTAATTCCACTTGTATTTTCTTTTTTCTATTATATGCATTATTAGTAGATAATCTGATCAGGTTTGTATCTGCAATAGAATAACTGCCTATATGAA
>NW_006921669.1:9991501-9994303 GCF_000298275.1 Orycteropus afer afer
GAGACATGAGAAAGTGGACGCAGAGGGCAGACTTCTATTTTGAGATGATAATATGCTGATCGAACTACAGGAAATGAGGTGGCACTTCAAAAAAGGAAAAGGAATTGGCAGGTTTTGAAGAGAAAGTTCCTTAGGAAGAAGAAATACTGAAGGGAAAATGTACGTTAGGAGAGGTGATGAAAGCAGAGGGAAGAGAAGGAAACAAGTGTATGTGTTACTTTTAGAAAGATAAGCATGAGATGGGTGAAGAGTCAAAGAAATTTTGAGGAGTTCCATGTGGTAGGAGTTTAACTTTGATGTCTTGGTTTTTTTTATGGTAATATTAGAAGCAAGGTTACCTGCAGAGAGTGAGCTGAAATTGTAAGACGGGGGCTTACGAACAATCGAAGAGATGTGGAACACTCATTTTAAAGGCTGTAAGAGTTGATTTAAACAGAAGACAGGGAGTCATCCAAGATTTCCCTCCTAATCTATTCCCTGTTTTCTTTCATTCATTGAGCACTGTCAGTTCTAAAACTCTCTCTTCGTCCATCACGTCACTCCCACTAGGAGCCTTCTGTTTCAACCCCTCGTGACCTTTATTCTCTTTTGCCCTCTTTGCTTGTCTCCCTGACTCTATTTACCTCCCTCTCCCAAGTTATTTTCCACACTGCCACCGAAGTGGTCTTTCCAACACACAAACCTGCTCATAGCATCTTGTTCTAAATTCCCCAGTGGCTTCTGTCTTTAATAGTAAAAAACTCAAACTCCTCTGTACAGTGTACCATACCACAGGGGTCCAGGCCCTTCCTATCCAGCCGTTTCCTGCCATTTCACCCAATAACCTGACCCCTAACTCAACTGCCTCCGTAGTTTTGCCTCTATTGTTCCCTCTTTCTGAAAGGATTTGTTTATCTGGCAGAATTCAACTAGTTATTTAAGTCTGAAAAAAAGGAAGAATGAATAAAGGAAGGAAGGAGTACCATTACCTTAAGGTGACAAAAAAGACTCGAGCAGCAATGGAAACCCAGCGAAGCACAGACAAGGACTATGGATTGTAATGACCTTCGAATTGGAGTCAGAAGTGAGACGAGAACATAGTGGCCTTACTCGGAGTTAGATATTGGCAAGGTGCATAAGGACGAGAGTGAAGCTAATGAGAGATGGCGGAATACCAATATAATTTCCTTTGAACTGGGGTCAGATCTGGAAGTAGGAGTAAGAGGATTGATAATGAGGACAAATATCTGTAGCTTACAATATGGAAAGCATGGTAGATAGAGAGTTGAAATCCACTAATTCATTCATTCATTCATTCGTTGTTCACTTACTAACCCAAGCCTTACCTCCAAGCACGGAGGGTTCTGTAATTAATATAGAAGCACCATCTCTGCCCTTGTGAATAAAAACTCAACTGAGAGGAGCTCTGGTGGCATGGTGCCTAAGGCATTTGACTGCTAACCAGAAGGCTTGTGGTTCAAACTCACCAGCCACTCCTCAGAAGGAGGTTGGGCAATCTACTTCTGTAGAAATTCCACCTCGGAAACCCAGGGAGGGGTCACTATGAGTCGGGTCCGACTCAACAGCACATAACAACAAGAAGTGGAATGTGGTAGTTAACTTTGTGCGTCAACTTGGCTGGGCCTGGTTGAGTGGATGGGCAGCTGGATGTAGTATTCCCCATGATGAGACTGGCAATCAGCTCCATGGTGGAATCTACTGTGAGCAGCTTAGTAGCTGCCCTAGGGATGTGGTCCGCTTCCTGTATATAAGGAGAAGCCTTGGGGAATGGTCTCTAGCCTATGGCACACTTGGACCCTGCATGTAGCTGAGTCGTTGTTCAGCAGCTTGCCATGTTCTACCGACCTTGGGACTTTCAGTGGACTTGAATTAATGGCCTGCCGCATGGTTTGGTAACATCAGGGCTGTGCCTTTTTACTTGTCAACCTTGGGTTTGTCAATCTCAGCAGCTACCAGCTGTCTGAGTGAAGAAACGCCTCTAGCTCCAGTGGGGTGGGAACAGGAGGCAGAGCTGGAACCCCAAGGCTGAGGGGCTTTCACCCAGCCCCTAGAGCCTGGCACTTTGAATTTGGACTTTCAGCCTCCAAACTGAGAGAATAAACTCCTGTTTTTTAAGGCAATCCCATTTGTGGTATATTCTTGTCAGAGCGGCACTAGGTACCAGAACAGGGGAGGAGGGATTCTGTGCTCAAGTTCTTAAGACATTTTTAAGTTATGAAGTAATTAGGGCTGCCTGGCTTTCCTTTATTAATTGATTATTTTCAATCAGGTGTGGGGAGGAGTGTACTAATCACTCAGTTTTGTAGCTTCCTTATTTTATTTTCATGCATTAAAACACACTCACACATACACAATGCTTCAGACTTAATAAATGTCCCAGGCTTAAAGGCAAAATCTTTTGGTATCCAGATTGGTAAATGTTCAACCAGTGTTGTACACATATACACATATCCATCCCAAGAGAAACATAAACGTAAACTATTATGGACTCTGAGTAAATATTTAGTATTATTAACGATACATACATATTTTGTTTATAACTTCTTTTTAGCAGGTTTTCTCTTTCAAAATTGTATGGCTTATGTCCTTGGATCACTTTTGGAAATGGTACATTATGACCTCTATGTGTATGTTCTGGGGGATTTTTAGAAAACACATTCACAAAATAATTTTATCACTTATAAATTGAATCTAATTCAGTTCTGTTGTTGTTGTGTGCCGTCAAGTCGGACCCGACTCATAGCGACCCCTCCTTGGGTTTCCGAGGCAGTATCCTACGGAAGTAGATTGCCCAACCTTCCT
>NW_006921669.1:9996343-9996932 GCF_000298275.1 Orycteropus afer afer
CCCAACCTTCCTTCCGAGGAGTGGCTGGTGGGTTTGAACTGCCAGCCTTCTGGTTAGCAGTCAAGTGCCTTAGGCACTATGCTACCAGAGCTCTGTAATTCAGTTCTAGGTGACATTTTATTTAAAGTGCATTAAACTTGATGACCACACTCATTCAGCAACGTTTTTAACAAGAAATGTGCACTGAACTATACCTGACAGCCCAGACAACACAAAGCCCCCCACAAGATTTTAGGGTCTGCCGTGGGGAGTGGTGTTCACTGCCTCACCCCTTGAACTTTGCCCTTCTCCTGCTCCTGCTGCTTCCCTTATTCTTCTCCTCTTCCAATTCCTCTCCCTCCTCCTCCTCCCCCTTTCCATCTTCCTCCTACTTCTCCTCCTCCTCTTCTTTTCCTTCTCCTTGTCTCTATTTTACTCCCTTGGCCTAATTGTTACCCCACACTTTCTTGTGAATTATAATTAGTGATGGCTATTATGATAAACATGAAGCATTATGTTGTTGTTGTTATGTGCCGTCGAGTCGGACCCAACTCATAGCGACCCCTCCTTGGGTTTCCGAGGCAGTATCACTACGGAAGTAGGATTGCCC
>NW_006921669.1:9998077-10028821 GCF_000298275.1 Orycteropus afer afer
TTGCCGTCGAGTCGGCCCTGACTCATAGCGACCCCTCCTTGGGTTTCCGAGGCAGTATCACTACAGAAGTAGGATTGCCCAACCTTCCTTCCGAGGTGTGGTAGACTTTTTAAATGTACTGTCGTTCTAATGGGCGTGTTGAGGTACCTTGTTATTTTAGTTTTGAGGACACCTAAATTTGTTTTCAATGTGGGTGTGGCCCTGTCTACCCATTGACGGGTATGCATATCATTACATACTACTTTTTCATAGGCATATGTGCACAGTGATCAGAGAGACCCCAAAATAAAAGGCAGGGCAGGGGTCTAATATGTGCCTGTGAAAGAATTCAGAAATACAGCTTTGGAAAAATACCTTCATACAACAAATACTTCTCCAGCTTCCTGAGGCACTCTTCAGTGAAATACCTATTCACTATAAAATGAAATATTGATTCCAAAGATTAATTTTTAACTTTTATAATTATAAAAATTAATCCTACATAGAAATAGAGGACTGAAACCCATCACTTAGCTTCAACAATTCATGAACAATCTGATTTCATCTCTCTCTCTTCCCTCCACCCCACGAGGGATTATTCTGAAGCAAATCCTAGGCATCAAAGATTGCATTTTAATTGAATCTCATCGTTCTTGATTTATCATATTAGCATTGAAAATAGTTATTTAAAAATGGTTAAATTTTTAGTATTTATCACTAAGGTCTTAGTAACCTTTTCATTTGACCTATTTACATATAAATTGCGAAGTATTTACTAGGTGTATTATTTCAGGCATTTATTCAATAAGCAATGGGAAATAATCATACCTCAATGAGAATAAAAGCTCATTAAGTGAGATTGTTTTACTTTATTTGCATACTGTGTGTATAGTTTCTTTAATAGCACTGTATATACATTAAATTATAAGAACCACGGGTTTTGCTTAATGGAAGGTGCCACTTATGTTAACAATATAGGCCATTTGATCATTTTTTCCCTTTCACCATATTATGTTTTAAATTACACATTGACTGTAACCCTAGGAGTACTTTCTTAATTCTTATTTCAATACTGAACTAATATTTCTCACTGGGACGCTCAACCGAAGTGCATAACCAGTTTTAATTAGGAATTAAAAAAAAAACAAGGAAGAAAGAAACTTCTCATCATTAGGATTTCTGATTTTACCACTTTCACAGAAAAGACCAAGAACAAAGTGCGATTAGTCGGAGGTAAGAAATAATAACTACCTATGTTAAGGGCCACCAATAAAACTACAATCTTTGGGGAAGTAACCTTGACACATTTCAGTCGAAGTATGACTATCTGTATTATATTCCAGACAGTATCCATTACCAGAGATGTAGGACCAAATTAACTTTAATGTTGCACTCTTCACAAGACATTCCATAGCTAGCAATAACATTAAGATAATGCTGTTAAAATAAGAATTTCAATTATAAGGCAGATGAGACTGTGGAAAACATGACAGCCTTAATGAGCAGTAGAAGTTGGTCTTCACTGTGATAAGGAACACAGTTACCACAGATTGAAAGGAACCAAAATGTAGCCTGCAACCTTTCCTGTTGTGTCTTGTCACCCTCTGTTGATAACAGCTTTGGGTTCTAATTCGTTTCTGGTCATTCTTGCAGACTGGTGCTAGGACAATGATCCTGTTAATCTTTCAGTTGCAGCTGGAGCACCTTCCAGTTCCGTAGCACTTCATTCTTCCAAATAGCTGAAAGCATTTTATCATTTTCACTCCTATCACATTTTTATTAGGAAAGAAAGGAAGTCAAGGTGTTAGCTGCTTCCTACAGGTGGGAAAACTGGATCAGAAACGCGGGGGTAACACTGAGTATAGATTCAAATCACTTGGAAGATCCCCCAGGGCTTCTTCGAGGAACTGACTTTAAACAAAGCAGGCGCCATGGATGTGACCCAAGCACAGTCCCATTCCTTGTGGTTGTTTTAGTCCCTGTGATCTTTCCTTACACTCAGGCACACCTTTGTAGTTGAATTTACAATGACGTTGAATTTACAGAGAAGAAACTAATGAAGATCCCCAGTGGTGAGTATAGTTAAGATGAGAGAAGAAAACAGCTATCTGGGATGGCTGTCTCCTAGCCTCTACTGGGGGGCCGCTCCTGCAGCCTTGTTAGTGGAGCCTGCAAATCCTGCCCAGTGTAGTGTGATCATGTTTTCTAGGTGTGTTAACACAGAAACAGCTGAGTCATCCAGCAATGTTGAAGCCAGGGCTTTGAACCAGTTAATTCCAGCTCGACTCCCTGATGATAATTTGCATTTCCACCCAGATATACAGAATCAGAACTGACATTTTAACAGGATCCCTTTGATCTTGAGATGCAAATTCTCGGGGTTGGGTGAGGGGTGGGGGGACTGGAACGAATCGATTGGAAACCCTGATTGAAGCATACCCTTACCTGCCTTGAAGCTTCCTAGCTATTTTATGCAATTATGGAAGGCTGAGAGGCCATCGCGCTCATGTGGATCTATAATGAATTTGATTAATACTAGTGAGAAAGGAACCCTGGTGGTGCAGTGGTTAAGTGATCAGGTGCAAACTAGAAGGTTGTGGTTCAAACCCACCACACTTTCTATAGGAGACAGTTGTGGCTTTAAAAGATTACAGCTCTTTAGAACCTCATGCCTCATGGGATAACTCAGTCAATTGACATAAACCAAAAAACAAAACAAAACTCACTGCCGTCGAGTCAGATCCGACTCATAGTGAGCCTTCCTTAGGTTTCTGAGGTGGTATCTCTGCGGAAGTAGATTGCCCAACCTTCCTTCCAAGAAGTGGCTGGTGGGTTTGAACCGCCAGCCTTCTGGTTAGCAGTCAAATGCCTTAGGCACTATGCCACCAGAGTTCATGAAAATCATGATATACACCCTAGTAAAGTGAGTAGCATCTGGGCTCTTAAGAGCTCACAAGAGACCATCTAAGACACAAGTAGGTATCTACTTGCCAGAAGCACAACAATAAGAGAGTAGCCAAAAGTGCACAAAAGAAACAAGACTACACAAGCCACGTCATCTGCCCTGAGAGATAAGAACAAGGTGCCCGGATACCACCACTGACTGTTGTGATCGGAATCACAATAGTTGTTCCCTGATAGAATGGGAGAAAAATAAACAGCAGAACTCAAATTCTTATTACAAACAAAACAAAACAAAAAGCCAGACAAACTGCAACAGTTAAGAACAGAGAATGCCCTGAGACTCTACCTGGAGAGAGTCATTAAACCCAGAAGCAAGGCTATCCCCTGAGATCACCTTTTGGTAAAATAGCAGAGTGGCACACAAGTCAAGGATATTATGCATAAGATTGGGGCCTACTAAAACTATCAGTAGGAGACCAAAAACTCAACAATAACTCAAAAGCAAAGATGGGAAAATAAGGAGATGGGAAAACTGGAGTACTGGAAAGGGAACGAACTTGAACACAACTAAAGAGAATGTTGACAGAATTTGATAAATGTAACTAATGTCACTGGATAATTTGTGTGGAAATTGTCAAATGGGAACCTTACACTTGATGTGTAAACTTTCACCAAAAACTCAATTTTTCTTTTTTCAGTTACAGCCTTGGAAACCTTATGGATAGTTCTGCTCTGTTCTGCAGGGTCACTGGGAATTAGAATCAACTCTGCAGCTGTGGGTTTTGATGTTAATGAGCTACTGCTGCTTTTGGCCTCTCTGTTGTAAATTGTAAGGAGCCCTGGTGGTGCTATGGTTAAAGCATTGAGCTGCTAACCACAAGGTTGGCAGTTCAAACCCACCAGCTGCTCCACGGGAAAAAGATGAGGCATGAGGCAGTCTGCTTCCATAAAAAGGACAGCCTTGGAAGCCCATGGGGCAGTTCTAGTCTGTCCCATAGGGTTGCTATGACTCGAAATGGACTCAGTGGCAGTGATTTTTGGTTGTAAATTGTTAGGCACTGTAATTTTTTCCTGTTCACTTTGTATTTTTCCATTTCACGTGCAAATGGAGGTTTTCTTTACATAAAGAATAAAGCTGTATGGTTATTTGGCTGCTTTATAAAGTCTGGAACTCTCTTCTGCCTCTGCAAAGACCTAAAGACTATTTCAGTTTTAATTCACCCTATATGTCACTGTTTATGCACCACTTATGCAATTAATATAAACATTTTCCTCAATTTCTTTATAAGTACATTTCTCATAAAGCATTTTTACCCATATTGCTAGGTCTAAAGCATGACTAATTTTCATAGTCTTTGCTACAGTATGCTGTATAATACCCATAATGTGTGTGCTGTCAGCTCTCATATTTACTTAATCTGTCAGCAGAGGGAGCGTGGCTGATGCCTTTAAGTGAACCAGTCGATTATCCAGCATTAGGCTGAGCTTCCACTCGCAGTGGCTTGCTTTCCTCCGTTAGGGACCTTCATTCTGGAAATGAACAGTCTGTCTAGATTCTGAAGTTCATTTATTAAATGCAAACGTGTTTTAGCTTACGTAATATTTAAATGATAGATCTATAGAGTAACAATAATACGTATAAGACTTTTTATAAGAGTCTGTGGTGATTTTAAATACAATCACAGTGAAATTGATTTAAATTACAAGTATCACAGTAAATCTTTCGAGATGAACTGCAGAACTCACATGCAAAATTGATGTCTTTAAATTAATTAGTTATTTAATATCGGGTCAAATTAAAATATAATATCTAAATCAGTGGCACAATTTTGTTAAAGAGATGGTCAGCTTTTTAAATATAAAAACAAAGGTGGATTTCAACCATATCATTGCAATCTGTTCATATCTGTTTTTGTTATTCCTATTTTATTTTCTCACCTGCTTTTATGACTAGAAACAATGAACCAAGAAGTCTGGAATAAGGAAAATTCACTTTTTCTCATTGATTCCCTTTTATCCTGTTAAATGTACTTAGAAACACAGCACGACCATTTCCTGAACTTCTGTCATGTATAGTTTTGTGCTACTATCTGAACATATCGATTTCTGTTTAGTTCTTCATCATCTATTAGTAAAAAATAAGTGAAATATAAAAATGGCTGGAAGACATATCCAGTGAAGATGTTGAACCATACCTGTTTTGTTCATTGTCTAATGTCACCTTCAGACATGTGATCCATATCCTCATCCTGAGAATAAAGTTTAAAACTGATCTTTTGTAAATGTTCCTCCAGTTCTCATGCATTCCTCCTCATGGAGAATAATTGAGTCATGTCTCTATTAATCAGGTTTGGACTTCAGTAACATGTGCATCTGTAAAATGAATGTTACTTTGGAATTGGAAGAGATATCACTAAGGAGGAATGAAATCAAGGTCAAGAATGTACTCACCTTACCTCTCATGTGAAGAACATTAAATTTGAAGTCCACAGACCTAGTTCCAGTTCCAGTATGACTTACCAGACCTTGCTATTCCTTCCCCATACTCCATAACCTTGCATCCCATGGGTCCTTGGCCCACAAACTAGGAGTCTTCACTGAAAGCAGAGCCATTGTTTTAACAAAATGTGTGGTCATCCTTTGCCTTTGATTTGTTTTATCAACAAAATTCCATACAAATAAAGTATTTCAACATTTTGATAAATTGAGTTGTCCAGTGTTCTTTAAGAAATAATTGTTAAGAGTCCATTATGGCTTCATAATCTGATAGAGGTATCAGGAAATACATAAGTATAATGCAAGGTAGATAGTGAAAATGTCCAACAGAGGGGTAGTTTAGAGAAGGGAGAGGGCTCTCAGACCTTCACGGTTTAGTGCTGGAGACAGACATGTACACAGTCAAATGCAGTGGAGAGTGCCAGATCCTATCAACTCTAAGAAGCCTCTGTGAAGCTTGCATTATAAGGTCATTTAATTCAGAGTGAGTTCATAATGAATAATTTTTTCCATAACAAGACAAAACCAAAGAAACCAAACTCACTGCCATTGAGTCAGATCCGACTCATAGCGACCCCTCCTTGGGTTTCTGAGGTGGTATCATGTTGGAAGTAGATCGCCCATTCTTCCTTCTGAGGAGTGGCTGGTGGGTTTGAACCGTGAGCCTTCTGGTTAGCAGTCAAATGCCTTAGGTACTATGCTACCAGAGCTCTCATAACAGGACAATAAAACATATTTATGCAAAATAATCAGTTAACACTTTTTTTTTTGTACTCAGTTATACTACCCAGCCTCCGAAATGTTTCTAATAATATTATTATAAGTAGGTAGAACTTGCTAAACATACCAAAAAAAAAAAAAAAATGAACTCACTGCTGTTGAGTCGATTCAACTCACAGTGTCCCCTCCTTGGATTTCCAAGGTGTTATCTCTATGGAGGTAGATTGCCCAAGGAGTGGCTGGTGGGTTTGAACCTCCAGCCTTCTGGTTAGCAGTCAAATGTCTTAGGCACTACACCACCAGCGCTCCCTGCTAAACGTAGAGAAACTTAAATACTGTTTGACACATCAAAGAGCCTATCTATATCTTATAACCTTAAAAACAGAAATAAAAATTAATTCCAAGCGTAGATCTCATATTAAAAATAATTTCAATCAAAAATTGAAAAAAATCACCACAATGTATTCATATCATTTAGTTGTGTAAGTCATACATACACATAATTATTCAGTCATTACCATTCAGTGTTACAACTCAAGATTTTTACTGCAAAGGAATACTATTCAGTTTGTTTTGTCTCCTCCAGAGACTCTTTAAATTCATTGATAGTGTTACTTAACTAGTGATAATAAGAGCTAAATTAAAGATATTGAAAGAAAATACAGTTGTCAAAGGCTAGAATAAAATTAATGGTCGGTAAAGTAGAGGGTCAGTGAAAAGGGGTAAGACCCTCAACGAAGATGGATTGCCACAGGGCTACAGCAGTGGACTCTCGGGCATGGCAACGATTGTGAGGGTGGCTCAGGACTGGGCATTATTTTATTCTCTTGTACATAGGATCGCTATGAGTTGAAACTGACTCAATGGTACCTGACAGCAACAGAATAAAACTAACAATGATTTTTAAAAATGAATTTGCCTTTTAATTATCCTGGTATAAGAACTCTATATGAATACACTTTTAAGAAAGCAGTATTGTTTCTCTGATCTGTGGATAATATTTCGTGTATGGAATGATTCTTAGACTCCTCTCGCTGACTCCATAACCCCTCATCCCATAGGTCCTTGGCCAATAGATTGGGAGTTTTTACAGGGAGAAGAGCTCTCTTTTCAACAAAATGTGTGGTCATCCTTCTCATTTGATTTGCTTTACCAATGAGATTCCATAGAAACCAAATATATCCAACCACTGTTGTGGATGGATGAGTTTGGTCAAGGGCTCAGGAAAAGCCTGGAAGACGTCCCCCTTCCACTTAGTAATTGTGTGACATCAGATGAGTTCGGTTACTCACAGCAAAATTTTTCTTCTAGGAAATGGACATAATAACGACTTCCCTCAAGGATCAAGTGAATGTGAAATGAGATTCACAGGTGGTAGTTGTGGATGTTATTAATGACATATTATCAATAATAATAAATTTTCTGGTTAACTATAAGCCCTTTTATATTTCAATTCTTATGTTTTGAATACATTAGTTCATTTTGCTACCATATGAAGTAGCATGCATGAAGCAGACTCAATTTTATTTTATGATGTTTTTGTTATAATAATAATAATATATGTAGTACAGTTTTACACTTTCTCCATTCAGTCTTTACAGCAGCTGGGGGAGATAGGCATTGATAGTATCCCCATCCCATAAATGAAGAAAAAATATTGAAATCAGACCTACCTAATTTAGAAAATTAGCAATCATATTGCTGTGTGGCTTGCACACGTGTGCAGAAAGTCTGGGTAATTAGACTGAAGGTATCCAGGCTTGAGAAAATTGATGTTTTTAAATAAATTCCTGCTTAGGTTTACCTTTCTTTTAAAGCAGGGTTTTACAGCCTCAGCATTATTGGCATTTGGCTGATGATTCTTTGTGGGGGGCTGGCCTGTGGATTGTAGGAGGTTTTGCAGCCTTCTTAGCCTCTGCTAGAGGACAGTTCCCATTGTGCTGAGTCGATTTTGACTCATAGTGATCCTATAGGACAGAGTGCTTTACAGGAACAAACTGCTATATGTTTTTACCACAGAGCCACTGCTGGGTTCAAACCACTGACCTTTCCATTAGCAGCTGAGCACTTAACCATTGCACCAACAGGACTCATTCTAGATGAGAGTAGCACCCACCAAAACCTGACAACCAAAATGTATTCAGACATTGGCAGATGCCCTGTACAGGCTAAAACCACCTCAACTAGAACCCTAGCATTACACTATAGCACAACAAAAGTTATTTATTTAGATTGTGGTTAATCGGTGTTTTTATGTTAATACTAAGAAGTAAATAGGATTTTTAAGGTATTTTATGATGTAGCCAGTAAATATTTGATTGATAGCATTTTACAGCTTTGAGTATCTGATATTGGTCTGATTTAATAATTTTCAGAAATAAAAATATGAGTATTAGTCACAGGAAACAGTATATATATTTTCTGTGTAGCTTATTATAGATATGGTTTGTTTGATCAGTGCTTCTCACAAAACACTCTTCGTTATCCTGCTCCTCTTGCAAAACAAAACTCACTAAACTTACACTAAAGATATTTGTATCTCTGATTTTAATTTTGTTTTTCATTTGGGTTATGTAAATACTAATTTTTAGGAAGAAAAAGCTCATTTTTCATTTTTATTCTCTAATTCATGTGGTATTATCACATACATTTTTTTCCCTGTAGTAAGTGTGGTAGTTATGGTTGTGTGTCATCTTGGCTGGGCCTGGTTGAGTGGCTGGGCAGCTGGATGTAGTTATTCTGCATGATGAGACTGGCAGTCAACTCCATGGTGGAATTTATCGCCAGCAGCTGAATAGTTGCTTTAGGGATGTGGTCTGCCTCCTGTATGTAAGGAGAAGCTTTGAGAATGTATATAGCTTTTTGGCACACTTGAACCCTGCGCATAGCCAAATTCAGCTGCCTGCCATGCCCTGCCAATCTTGGGACTTTTTCTGGACTTGAATTAGTGGCCTTCCGTGTTGTTTGGTAATATCGGGACTCTGCCTTTTTACCTGCCGCCCTTGGCTTTGTCAACCTCAGCAGCCAGCAGCTGTCTGAGTACAGCTGCCTGAGTGGAGAAAAGCCTCCAGCTTCAGTGAGCTGGGAACAGGAGGCAGAGCCAAAGCCCAAGGTTGAGGGGCTTTCATCCAGCCCCTCGGGCCTGGCACTTTGAACTCGGACTTAAAGCCTCCAAACTGTAAGAGAATAAACTGTTCCAGCCATCCCATTTGTGTAACCAAAACAGTGACATTTTCCTCCTGCAAAAACCTGTTATCTGAATGAAAAAATATATATGTATTTTATATATTTTTATTCATGTTGTTGCTGTTAGGTGCTGTCAAGTCAGTTCTGACGCATAGCAACCCTACGTACAATAGAACAAAACCTGCCCGGTCCCGTGCCTTCCTCACAGTCATTGCTAAGTTTGAGCCCATTGTTGCAGCCACCGCGTCAGTCCATCTGGTTGAGAGTCCTCTTTTTCACTGACCCTCTACTTTCCCAAGCCTGAGGGCCTTCTCCAGCCGCTGGCCCCTGTCTAAACTACATCAGACAAAGCCTTGCTATCCTCCCTTCTAAGGAGCATTCTAGCTGCACTTATTCCAAGACAGATTCATTGATTTTCCTAGCAGTCTGTGGTACATGTAATATTCTTTGCCAACACCATTATTCAGTCATTCATTGGTCTTCTTTATTCACCATCCAGCTGTTGCATGCATATGAGTCAATTGAAAATACCATGGCATGTGTCAGGTGCACCTTAGTCTTCAAAGTGATATTTGTGCTTTTCTGTACTTTAAAGAGATCTTTTGCAGTTGATTTGCCCAATGCAGTATGTCATTTGATTTCTTTACTGCCGCTTCCACAGCACTGATTATGGATCCAAGTAAAATGGAATGTCTGAAAACTTCAGTAATTTCTTTGTTTATCATGAGGCTGCTTTTTGGTCCAGTTGTGAGGATTTTTGTTTTCTTTATGTTGAAGTGTAATCCATACTGACGGCTGTAGTCCTTGATCTTCATCAGTAAGTCCTTCAAGTCCTCTTCACTTCCAGAAAGCAAGGTTATGTTATCTGCATGTCGCAGGTTGTTAATGAGTCTTCCTCTGATCTTGATGCCATGTTCTGCATGTAGTCCAGCTTCTCGGATTATTTGGTCATCACACAGATTGAATAAGGAGGTGAAAGGATGCAACCCTGACACACACCCTTCCTGATTTTAGACCATGCAGTATCCCCTTGTCCTGTCTGAACAAGTGCCTTTTGGTCTGTGTACAGGTTCTGCATGATCACGGTTAAGTGTCCTGGACTTCCTATTCTTTGCAATGTTTTCCATAATTTGTTATGATCCATGCAGTTCGTTGCCTTTGCATAGTCAATAAAACACAGGTAAACGTCTTTCTGGTATTCTCTGCTTTCAGCCGAGATCCATCTGATATAAGCAGTGATGTCCCTCTTTCCACACCATCTTCAGCATCCAGCTGGAGTTTCTGGCAGTTCCCTGTTTGTGTACTGCTGCAACCATTTTTGAACTGTCTTCAGCAAAATCTTACTTGCATGTGATATCAATTATTATCATTTCATGATTTCTCCACTCTTTTGGACCACCTTTCTTTGAATGAGCTTGGATATGATTCTCTTCCAATCAGTATGCCAGGTAGCTGTCTTCCCAACTTCTTTTCATAGTTGAGTGAATGAACACCTCCAGGACCTCATCTGCTTGGTGAAACACCCAATCGGTATTCCGTCAATTCCAGGAACCTTGCTTTTTGCCACTGCCTTTATGTAGCTTGGACTTAATCCCTCAGTACCCTCACTTCTTTATCTTTTGCTACCTCCTGAAACAGTTCAACATTTTTGGTACAGTGACTCTGTGTATTCCTTCCGTCTTCTGTTGGTGCTTTGTATTTCATTCAATATCTAGCCCATAGAATCCTTCCGTATTGCAACTTGAGAGTTGTATTTTTTCTTCAATTCTTTCCACTTGAGAAATACTGAGTATGTTCTTCCCTTCAGGTTTTCTAACTCCAGGTCTTGGCACATTTCATCATAATACTTTGTCTTCTCAAGCTGCCCTTTGAAATCTTCTGTTCACCTCTTTAATTTATCATTTCTTCTTTTCACTTTAGCTATTCTGTGTTCAACAGCTAGTTTCAGAGTATCTTCTGATGTCCATTTTGGTCTTTTCTTTCTTTCCTGTCTTTTCAATGACCTTTTGCTTCTTCATGTATGATTGTCTTTGATGTCAGCCTACAACTTGTCTGCTCTTTGGGTCATCAGTTTTCAGTGCATCAAATCTGTTCTTAAGGTGGGCTCTACATTCAGGTGGGATATACTCAAGGTCATATTTTGGCTCCCCTGGAGTTGTTTTAATTTTCTTCAGCTGCCACTTAAATCACATGTAAGTAACTGATGGTCTTCTCTGCAGTCGGCTCTGGCCGTGTTCTGGCCAATGACATTGAGCTTCTCTGTCTTCTTCTTCCACAGATGTAGTCATATGTATAGTCCACCCAGTGTATAGTCACTGTTTATGTTGTTATAAAAAGGTATTAGCAATGGGTAAGTTTTCATTCATACTAAATTTAAATAGAGATAACTTACAACTAATTTTAAATACCTGTAAATAATATAAACCCACCAGCCACTCCTCGGAAGGAAGGTTGGGCAATCCTACTTCCGTAGTGATACTGCCTCGGAAACCCAAGGAGGGGTCGCTATGAGTCGGGTTTGACTCGACGGCACATAACAACAACAACAATAATAGTTTATAATATATTTTAAATAATTTATAGTTTAATTGCATCCCTTTTTATGACATATCTTTTCTTTTATTCTTTCACCCTTGATTGAAAGAAAGATAAATTTAAGCTTTGGAGTATTGTTACTG
Organism: Orycteropus afer afer; assembly: GCF_000298275.1. Taxonomy (NCBI): domain Eukaryota; kingdom Metazoa; phylum Chordata; class Mammalia; order Tubulidentata; family Orycteropodidae; genus Orycteropus; species Orycteropus afer. The sequence continues at coordinate 10,010,041 of NW_006921669.1, forward strand.
TAAGTCAGTCATTGAATATTAAACATCTATCTTTGGAGATGAAACGTGCCTATCTATTTGTATGTATCATATATTATCATTATGTATAATTTGCATTATTTTATTAGTGTCTTAGTAATATATTAATATAAATTCTGTATAACAGAGAACAAAAACAGAAGCTAGTGGCTGATATTTTTGTTCTACTTGTCTGAAAGGTCATCAAGTAGTAAGTAAGCCAGCAGAGCATGAAAATGACCCATAATTCAAGAGTAAATCGGACAAGGTATAGTTGTATTTTTAACTACAGAAGGCTGGTCAATAGCTGCACTCAATTTGCCGTTGTTTCCCCTGTGGAAAGCTCAGTTTGTTAGCTTTAGGATAGGCTCAGTCAATGGATTTTTTTTTACTAAGAGAAATGATCCATGGGAGGTCCCCTGAGGAGTGAAGTCCTGAGAAAACACAGGCAGCCTTTCATGCTGTACAGCCCAACGAGGGAAGTCAGACTCTGACCTATTTGAGGTTGAGTTTCTAAGACTGCTGCTGGAGCTCTTTTAGAAAGAATCAATTCTCATTATCAAAAGAAAGCAGAAAATGATAGCAAGAGACTGTTTTATTAGGAAAACTTTTCTTCTATTATAATAGTACATTATTTGAAGGGCTGGAAATTGGTCCCAAATAATATTAAAATACACATCAAAGACCATAATAATTACACTTGGTTAGCTTGCCTATTTGTAGGTACTCTTTGTCGTCTCCCAGTTAAATACTTTCAGACGTGGGGAAGACATGCACTCTTTGAACTTAGAACGTGCATTCAATAATGGTATATGACCTGAATTCATAAGAGGTGATCCATATATGTTGATGAGGCACAAAAGCCATCAATATATTTTGCTTGTTAATTACTGCTGACAGTCAAATTCTTCATGTGGGCAAATATGATGGGAGTATGATATTGTTAGGAGCTCTGGTAGCATAGTGCCTAAAGGCAGTTGACTGCTAACCAGGAGGCTGGCGGTTCAAACCCACCAGCCACTCCTTGGAAGGAAGATTGGGCAATCCTACTTCCATAGTGATAACTGCCTCAGAAACCCAAGGAGGGGTCACTAGGAGTCGGGGCCGACTCGATGGCAAATAACAACAACATGATATTGTTATTGTCAGCATTAGTATTTTTTTTTTCATTATTATTTTAGTCTTCTTTCCCAAAAGGAACTGAGGTGACACAATGAAAGGGACGGGTAAAATAAAAGCACGTTTGTTGTTGAAGTGGTAGAGGTGGTTTTAAGTAAAGAGTGGCATATTAAAATCAACTTTGGAGTTCAACAGGCTTGTATAAAAAATCATAGCGTTTCCTCTTACAAGTTGTTTTATTTGAATAGGTTAATTCAGTTCTTTGAACCTTGTTTCCTTATACAAAAGCAGGCACGATAATGACTGTCTCAGGACTGTTGTGAGGATTAAATGACCTAAAATAGTAAAAGACCTCGCATAATACATGGCACAAGTAGAGTAGAGCGTCAACAATAGGCCTTTCTTGCCCCTTTCTGTTTCCCTCCCCTAAGAGATATGGGAGCTCTGGTAGCATAGCCTAAGGCACTTGACTGCTAACCAGAAGGCTGGTGGTTCAAACCCACCAGCCACTCCTCGGAAGGAAGGTTGGGCAATCCTACTTCCGTAGTGATACTGCCTCGGAAACCCAAGGAGGGGTCGCTATGAGTCGGGGCGACTCGACGGCAAATAACAACAACAACAAGAGATATGGAGGAAGCGCTGATGGTGTAGTGGCTAAGGCACTTGGCAGCTAATGAGAAGGTTCATGGCTCAAACCCACCAGCTGCCCGATGAGAGGGAGATGAAGCAATCTACTTCCATAAGGAGTTACAGCCTTGAAAACCTAATGGGGGTCCCTATGAGTCAGAATTGATTTGAGGGCAGTGGGTTGTTTGATTTACGAGGCACGGGGGTTTCAAGGAAGCTTGTTCAGAAGGTTCTTTCCTCCCTCTTCCATCAAACATTGTCTTCTTACTAAGATCACAGTGACTAAAGGATAGCCAAGTTATGTAGGAAAGAAATTGGCAATTAGCAGTATTCATGTACACAACAAACCTTTTCTGAGTGTCTTCTCTGCTCAAGACACCTGGATATTAATTGTGGAGAATACAAGAAGCAACTTGGCATGCCCTACCCTATCAGGAAAGACATCTACTGCTTAGAAAAAGAAATGAAAAACTAAAGCTTCCTTTTTCCTTTCTATTTTGCAGACTCTTAGCAGGTATGTCATTAAGTTTGGGAGTTTTATGCATCTTGGCTCAGACTGCAGTGATATCTTCAAAAACCCTGCTTAGTCTTTTGGCAGATTTTCTAGGGTTTATATGACTTCATACATGATGGTTGAAAGTTTATAGAGAAGATAGCTTAATTGGAAACAGAAAATGTCATACCTCCTAGGTAAGAATGAAAAGTTCAAGATTAAGGATTTATTGATAAGACAGTCACTTAGTATGAGAAGAAATGCAACGTAGCAGTATAGACTTCAATACCAGAAATAAAATAATTAGAACTTAAAAGTTGTTTCCTTAAGGATAAACTTACAGGAAGAAAGCTTACCATTTACTTTTTTCTTGAGTGTAACATGAGTTGAGGGAAAGTGCTTTTAACTAAACATCTCAAAAAAATAGTATATGAAAGTATAATAATAAAAGATTACTCCATTCTTTAGACAGTAACTATCGATAATTTCTATTGACAAGTCTAACTACAGAAAATTTTAAGATGAAACCAGTTAACCATTAAAATAATCATTCTCTGACAACTCTACTTTTGAATTTCTTCAATGATTTAGAAAATGAAAGCTTCAGTTTTTCTGCTTGTGCTGAAATACTTTTACACAGTTTTGTTTCAATTACTGAAATACTCTTTTTCAAATTAAATATAACCTAGGTTTTATATTAGTATAATATATATATAATATATATATTAGAAGCACTAATAGTTAAAATATAAGTTGCAATATTAAAAATGTGCTTTTCATTTCATTAAAAAGTGTGCTTTTATATAATATGGAATAAAATATTAGGTAGAATGTGGATTTAAATTATTTGTATACATTGTCACAAAAATTATGCAATAAATATCTTATACTCAGATCTTACCAATGAGTTCATTTTTGTTTTGCATGTACAATTTAATTTTATTACTCTACGCAGTTGGTGTCACACCTATGGTAGGTGTGACACCAACTGCGTAGAGTAATAGAATTAAATAGGTGTGACACCATGCTAAGGCTGAATATACAAAGATGAATAAAACTCAAGCCTTGAACCTGAGCACTCATAATCTATTGACAGAAAGATACAGACAATCGACAGTATGGTATAATTAATAAAGAGATGTACAAATACTCAGGGAACAGAGAAAAAGGAGGAACTAATTATGTTCACAGGAGAAGTGGAGTAATTGTTTCAACAAGAGGGTAATATTTCTGCAGAAAGGCAATTAAGAGGAAGCACGATGTGGTTGACATACTGGAACGTGGAGTCTAAGAAAAATGACTCCAGAAGCAAGGAGAGAACGTAGGTGACGGACACAAAGAGCTTTGTTCCTTACTCCTGCCTTGACGCCTTACTCCTGCCTTAACGCTTTACTCCTGTAGGCAGTGGGGAGGTGGAGAAGATACTTAACACAGTCCATTTGTGTTTTGGATAAATCTCTCTGGCAGTATTAGGGTGAATAAATTGAAGGAAGAGGTGTAGGTCAGAGAAAGATGTTGGGAAGCTCTTAGTTAGGTTACAGAGGAAATAGGAGTAATCTAAGGCTATTCACTCATTCATCTGTTCATTAGTTGAACAAACTGCCAACTTCCTACTATGTGTCAGGCACTGTTGTAGGCAGCAGAGATTCAACATTGAAAACACAGACAAAATCCTTGTGCTCATGGACTTAATATCCTAGACATAAAATGCGAGGACTCCTTCTTCATCCCCACCTCAGTAGTTTTTCCACAAAGGAAACCTTTTGTTTCATGTTGTATTTTTAATAAATTAATAAAATATGTGTGTGTGGATATTGTTTCATGCCATCGAGTCAGTTCCAACCCATAGCAGCCACTCATCTGTCATTTTGTTGTACAGCAGTAGCTTGCGTGTTACTGTGATGCTAGAAGCTATGCCACTGGTATTTTTAATACCAACAGGATCACCCAGGGTGGACAGGTCTCAGCAAAGCTTCCAGACTAAGACAAACTAGGAAGAAGGATATGGCCAGGTCCTCTTCTCAAAAAAATTGGCCTCTGAAATCTTTATGAAAGCAGGAGAACATTGTCCAATACAGTTCTGGAAGATGAGCCTCTCAGGTTGGAAGACACTCAAAATATCACTGGGAAAAGCCTCCTTGATTTGGAGTTAACCTTAATGATGTGCATGGAGTAAAGTTTTTGAGATACTCGTTGGCTGATGTGGCATGACTGAACATGCGAAGAAACAGCTGCAATAATAATAATAATATAAATAATAGACATACATAAATAATGTATTATAAATAAACATATAAATAATAATAATTGGAATGTATAAAGTATGAATTTCCTAGATACATAAGGAAATTTAGACATTCAGAAAATGAAATGGAATGTGTAAAGATCAATATCCTAGGCATCAGTGTGCTGAAATGGACTGGCATTGGTCATTTTGAATTTAACAATCATATGGTCTACTATACCAGAAATGACAAATTGAAGAAGAGTGGTGTCACATTCATCATCAAAGAGAATCTATCCTGAAGTACAATGCTGTCAGTGATAGGATAATAACCATACAACTACAGGGAAGACCAGTTAATACCACTGTTATTAAAACTTACGCACCAACCACTAAAGCCGAAGATGAAGAAACTGAAGATTTTTACCAATTCCTGCATCTGAAGTTGACCACACATACAATCAAGATGCATTAATAATTACTGATGATTAGAATGTAAAAGTTGGAAACAAAGAACAAACATAACATAGGTAGTTGGAAAATATGGCATTGGTGATAGAAATGACATCGCCAGGGATCAGAGATCACATGATAGAGTTTTCCAAGACCAGTAACTTATACATTGCAAATACCTTTTGTTCTGGTTACTTAGTGCTGCTCTGACAAGAATATACCACAAATGGGATGGCCTTAACAAACAAGAGTTTATTTTCTCATAGTTTGGAGGCTTTTAGTCCAGGTGCAAGGTGCCAGGCTCTAGGGGCTGGGAGAAAGCCCCTCAACCTTGGGGTCCAGCTCTGCCTCCTGCTCTCAGCCCACTGGAGCTAAAGGCATTTCTTCACTCAGACAGCTTCTGGCTGCTGAGGCTGACAAGCCCAAGGTTGACAAGTAAAAAGGCACAGTCCCGAAGTTACCAAACCACATGACAGGCCATTAATTTAAGTCCATTCTAAGTCCCAAGGTCAGCAGAGCATGGCAGGCTGCTGAACAATGATACGGCTACATGCAGGGTCCAAGTGTGCCATAAGCTAGAGACTATCCACTAGGCTTCTCCTTATATACAGGAAGCAGACCACATCCCAAATGCAGCTAGTCAGCTGTTTGTGGTAGACCCCAACATGGAGTTGATTGCCATTTTCATCCTGGGGAATAACTACCACCAGCTGCCCAGCCACTCAACCAAGCCCAGCCAAGTTGACATACAAATTTAACTACCACACCTTTTTTTCACCATCATAAACTGTGACTATGCACATGGACACTGCCACATGGAATTCACAGGAATCAAACTGAGTACATCTATGGAAGATCAATATCATTGGTCAGGAAAGGCCAGGGGCAGACTGTGGAACTGACATCAACTCCTTATATGCAAGTTTAAGTTGAAGATGAAGCAAATTAAAACAAGTCCATGAGAGCCAAACTACAACCTTGAGTATTTCCCACCTGCATTTGGAGACCATCTGAATGAATAAATTGATGCATTGAACACCAGTGACTAAAGAGCAGACAAGTTGTGGGTTGACGTAAGGGATATCATACATGAAGGAAGCAAAAAGGTCATTAAAAAGACAGGAAATAAAGAAAAGACTAAAATGGATGTCAGAAGAGACTCTGAAACTTTCTCTTGAATCAAGAGTAAATGAAGCCAACGGAAGAAATGATGAAGTAAAGTATCAGAACAGAAGATTCCAAAGGGCAGCTCAAGAAGACAAAGTATTATCATGAAATGTGCAAAGACTTGGAGTTAAAATATCAAAAGGGAAGAAAGTGCTTGGCATTTCTCAAGCTGAAAGAACTAAAGAAAAAATTCAAGCCTCAAGTAGCAATACTGAAATACTCTGTGGGGAAAATACTGAACAATGCAGGAAGCATCAAGGAAAGATGGAAGGAATTCAAAGAACTACTGTACCAAAAAGAATTGGTCATTGTTGAGCCATTTCAGGAGGTGGTATATGATCAAGAACCAATGATGTGGAAGGTAGAAGTCCAGGCTTCACTGAAGGGATTGGTGAACAACAAGCTTCCTGGAATTGACGGAATCCCAACTGAGATGTTTCAACAAATGGTGCAGTGCTGGGCGTGCTCACTCGTATATACCAAGAAATTTGGAAGGCAGCTATCTGGCCAACTGACTGAAAGAGATCTGTATTCATGCTCATTCCAAAGAAAGGTCATGTGGAAATTATCAAACCATATCATTAATACCATATGCAAGTCAAATTTGCTGACGTTAATTCAGAAATGGTTGCAGCAGTACATAGACAGGGAACCACCAGAAATTCAAGCTGGATTCAGAAGAGGGCATGGAACTAGGAATATCACTGCTGTTGTCAAAAGGATCTTGGCAAGTACTAGAGATTACCAGAAAGATATTAACCTGTTTTATTGACTATGCAAAAACATCTAACTGTGTGGATCATAACAAATTATGGATGATATTGTGAAGAAGGGGAATTCCAGAACATTTAATTGTGCTCATGCAGAACCTGTACATAGACCAAGAGGCAGTCCTTTGAGCAGAACAAGGTGGGAGGAGGGATATGGTGTGGTTTAATACCAGAAAAGGTGTGTGTCAGGCTTGATCCTTTCACGATACTCATTCAATCTATATTTTGAGCAATAACCTGAAAAGCTGGACTACGTGTAGAAGAATATAGTATCATGGTTGGAGGAAGACCCATTAACAACCTGCAATATGCAGATGCCACAACCTTGCTGGCTGAAAGTGAAGAGGACTTAAAACACTTACTGATGAAGATGAAGGACTACAACCTTCAGTATGGATTACACCTCAATGTAAAGAAAACAAAAATCCTCACAACTGGCTTATAAGCAAAGTTACGATAAATGGAGAAAATACTGGTGTTGTCAAGGATTTCATTTTACTTGGATTCACAGTAAACATCCATGAAAGCAGCAATTAAGAAATCAAATGACATTGCGTTGGGCAAATCGGCTGCAAACGGCCTCTTTCAAGAGTTAAAAAGCAAAGATGTCACTTTGAGGACTAAGGTGCACCTGACCCGACTCATTATATTTTGCATATGTATGCAGCGTCTGGACAATGAATAAGGAAGATCAAAGAAATGATGTCTTTGCATTATGGTGTTGGTGAGGAATATGGAATCCACCAGGGACTTCCAGAAGAATGAACAACTCTGTCTTGGAAGAGGTACAGCTAGAATGCTCCTTAGAAGTGCGGACGGCAGTGCTTCATCTCTAGTGCTCTGTACATGTTACCAGGAGAGGGCAGTCCTGGAAAAGGCCACGATGCTTGCTAAAGTAGAGGGTCAGAGAGAAAGAGAAAGACCCTCATTTAGATGAATTGACTCAGTGGCTGCAACAGTGGACTCAGAACACAATGATTGTGAGAATGGCACAGGACCAGGCAGTGTTTTGTTCTTTTGTACTGACTCAATGGGACCTAACAACAACAACAACAACAACATAGTGTCCCATAATACTGTCATCTATTTAGCTGGCCCACCACTGACAGGTAATTAGACTGTTCCATATGTTTAGCTATTACATACACTGTGGGATAGATACCACAGTGAATGTTCTTGTTCAACATTCCGTATTGACCATTTCCCCTACTTTTTTTTTTTTTTTTTGGTTCTGTAAAACTATTATTACCATCTAATATACTAAGCATTTCCCTATTTATTTCATTGTCCTTTCCCACTGTCACTCTAAACTAGAATGTAAGCTCCAAAAGTCAGAGTTGTTTAGTTCTCTGCTGTAAACCTTGCTTCTGGGATGAATGTTCAAAAAATGTTTGCTGAATGAGTGAATTTTTCACATGTATGATTACAGCTAGGAGAAAATCCTGCACGTGAAATTGCTGTTTGAAGCAGTACATGCATTTGTAATACTACACACATCCCAAACTGATCTTCACGTAGCAAGGTTCCTCAACCTCAGCACTGTTTGGGGCCGGGTGGTTCTTTGCTGTGGAGGCTGGACTGTGCTTTGTAGACTGTTAGCAGCATCCCTGGCTGCTAACCTTTTGACATTAATAACATCCCCCAGATTTGACAACCAGTACTATCTCCAAACTGAAAACCAAACCCACTGCCATCAAGTCAATTCTGACTCATAGTGACTCTATAGAACTAGAGAGTAGAACTGCTCCTAGGGTTTCTAAGCTAAAAAACAAAACAAAACAAAAAAACCCACTGCCATTGAGTAGATTCTAACTCATAGTGACCACCATTGAGTTTCCAAGGTGGTAAATCTTTATGGAAGTAGATTGCCCAGTCTTGCTTCCGCAGAGTGGCTGGTAGGTTTGAACCACCAACCTTCTGGTTAGCAGTCAAATGCCTTAAGCACTGTGCTACCTGAGCTCCAGGGTTTTGGAAATCTTTACGGAAACAGACTGCCTCATCTTTCTCTCTTGGAGTGGCTAGTAGGTTCGAACTGTTGACCTTTTAGTTGTCAGCTGAATAACCACCACACCAGCAGAGCTCCTTAAGCTATTTCCAGACATTGTCAAATATCCCCTGTGGAGAAGCACTCCTCTAGAGTTTATCCTACCTTAGACTCCCACCAACCGTTACGACAATGATTGTTTCCCCACAGCCAACACTGTTTTAGCAAACATTTTGCTGTTTGAAATCTGATGGTGAAAAGTAGTATCTCAGAATTTTAATTTGCATTTGAAGTCACATTTTGATAGAACTATGAAGATGAGACAATCTACTTCGGTAAAGATTTACATCTTTGGAAACTCTTTGGGGGTCACTATGCGTCAGAATCAACTCAATGGCTGTGGTTTGGTTTTTAGTTTATGCTCTCATGAGGATAAGGAACTCTGGTGGTGTGGTGGGTAAGGCATTTGGCCGCTAACCAGAAGGTCAGTGGTTCAAACCTACCAGCTGCTCTGTGGAAGGAAGATGGTGCAATCTACTTTCGTAAGGATTTGCAGCCTCAGAAACCCAATGGGGTTGCTATGGGTAGGAATCGACTTGATGTCAGTGAGGTTTTGTTTTTTCTTTTTTTTTTTTTCCAGTGGTTTGTTACCATGAATCCCCAGCACTTTACACTGTAGTAATAAAGTTTCATTATCCATTGTCAGTGGGAAGGAGTACAGTGATAACATGAAATCAGCTGGAAAAAAAATTATTTTTGCTCTTATTTTCCTTTGTTAATTTGTAAATATTTTTTCCCCTTCAGACTATTATGCCTTACTAGGCTGAATCTTCTAGAAAATTACGTAAATTGGCTTTAATAAATGAACAAACCTGGAGTCAAAAGGCTTGGATTTACGGCAGGCTCTCCAGTGACTAGTTGTGTTACCCTGGGAAAGTCACATAATGCTGAGCTGCAATTTACTCATCTAAAAACTGTAGATAATAACATTTACTCTCTGTGCATCACTGGGTTATGGTAAAAATTAATTTTTTAGACCCTGAAGCCTTCGACAGTTGCAAGGGGTTGTGATCATTATAAGGAGGATTTCATGTCATGTTGCTGTTACCTTGGAGTCCCTGGGGGTGCAGGCAGGTAACATGCTCAGCTGGTAACTGACAGGTTGGAAGTTCAAGTCTACTCAGTGGTGCCTTGGAAGGAAGGCCTTGTGATCCACATCCCAAAATTTAGCCATTAGAAACCCTATAGAGTAGAGCACAGTCCTCCTCTGACACACAAGAGCTTGTCATAACTTAACAGGTTTCTTTTTTTTTTTTTTTTTCTATTATCTCTTGACAGTGTCCTGAGTTTGTTTTGTCTAGTGCTTTAGTTATTTCAGTACTATATCAGACAGTGTTTCACTGTTATTCATAAGGTTTTCACTGCCCAATTCTTTGAGAAGTGGATGGCCTCTTTCTTTTTCCGAGTCTGTCTTAGGCTGAACTCTCCACTGAAACCTGTCTGCCTTGGGTAACCCTGCTGGCACTTGAAACACCAGTGGCACCAGTGGCATAGCCTCCAGCCTCACGCCAACACAGAAGCCACCACAGGACAACAAACTAACAGACAAGTTTGTCTCCTTTAACTGTTCCAAACTGCTCCACTCCACTTCCACACCAGTTCCAGCCCTCCAGAAAGCCAGGTAGTTGGAAAATATGATCTTAGTGATAGAAATGACATTGGAGATCATTTGATAGAGTTTTGCAAGACCAATGACTTATTCATTGCAAAGACCTTTTTTCAACAACACAAATGGCAGCTATACACATGGACTTCACCAGATGGAGTACGCAGGAATCAGATTGACTACATCTTTGGCAAGAGGTGATGGAGAAGCTCAATATCTTCAGCCAAAACAAGGCCAGGAGCTGATTGTGGAACAAACCGTCAACTGCTTATATGCAAGTTCAAGTTGAAGCTGAAGACAATTAAAAGAAGTCCATGAGAGCCAAAATATGACTTTGATTATATCCCTCCTGAATTTAGAGACCATCTAAAGAGTAGATTTGATGCATTGAACAACAGTGACCGAAAACCAGAAGAATTGTGGGATGACATCAAGAACATCATCCACAAAGAAAGAAAATGGTCATTAAAAAGACAGGAAAGGAAGAAAAGATCAAAGCAATGTCAGAGGAGACTGAAATTTGCTCTTGAATGGAGAATAGCTAAAGCAAATGGAGAATCAGCAGGATAAAAGAGCTGAACAGAAGATTTCAAAGAGCAGTTCGAGAAGACAAAGTCAATTATTATCATGAAATGTACAAAGACCTGGAGTTAGAAAACCAAAAGGAAAGAACATGCTTGGAATTTCTCAAGCTGAAAGAACTGAGGAAATAATTTAAGCCTCGAATTGCAATATTGAAAGATTCTATGGACAAAATATTGAATGATGCAGCAAACATCAAAAGAAGATGGAAGGAATAAACAGAGTCATTATACCAAAATGTTCATCCATTTCAGGAAGTGGCATATGATCAAGAACCAATGCTATTGAAGGAGGAAGTCAAATCTCCACTAAAGGAATTGGTGAAAAACAAGGCTCTGGGAATTGATGGAATACCCACTGAGATGTTTCAACAGATGGATGCCCCACTGGAGGCACTCACTCAGCTATGCCAGGATATTTGGACAACAGCTACCTGGCCAACTCACTGGAAGAATCATATTTGTACCCATTCCTAAGAAAGGTGATCCCACAGAATGTGGAAATTACCAAACAATATCGTTGATATCACACGCAAGTAAAATCTTACTGAAGATAATTCAAAAACAATTGCAGCAGTATATTGACAGAGAACGTCTAGAAATACAAGTTGGATTCAGAAGAGGATGTGGAATGAGAGATATCATAGCTGATGTCAGATGGATCTTGGCTCAAATCAAAGAATACCAGAAAGATGTTTACTTGTGTTTTATTGACTATGTAAAGGCATTTGATTGTGTGAATCATAACAAATTATGGATAACACTTAGAAGAACAGGAATTCCAGAACACTTAATTGTACCCATGAGGAACCTGTACATAGACGAGGAAGCTGTAATTCAAACAGAACAGGGTGATACTGCATGGTTCAAAATTAGGAAGGGAGTGTGTCAGGGTTGTATCCTTTCACCACAGTTATTCAATGTGTGTGCTGAGCAAACAATCTGAGAAGCTGGACTGTATGAAGAAGAACATGGCATCAGAATTGGAGGAAGAATCATTAACAACCTGTGATATGCAGACAACACATCTTTGCTTACTGAAAGTGAGGATGACTTAGAGCACTTACTGATGAAGAGTAAAGGCTACAGTCTGTAGTATAGATTACACCTTAACATAAAGAAAACAAAAATCCTCACAACTGGACCAATGAGCAGCATTATGATAGATGGAGAAAAGATTGAAGTTGTCAAAGACTTCATATTACTTGGCTCTACAATCAATGCCAATGGAAGCAGCAGTCAAGACTTCAAAAGATGTATTGCATTGGGAAATCTGCTGCAAAAGACCTCTTTCAAGTGCCGAAGAGCAAAGATATCTTCTTGAACATTAGGATGCACCTAACCCAAACCATGGTATTTTCAATTCCCTCATATGCATGTGAGAGCTGGTCAATGAATAGGGAAGATTGAAGAAGAGTTGATGCTTTTGAGTTGTGGTTTTGGCAAAAGATGATGAAAGTACCATGGACTGCTAGAAGAACTAACAAATCTGCCCTGGAAGAAGTGCAGCCAGAATGCTTCTTGGAAACAAGAATGCCCAGACTTCATCTCACCTACTTTGAACATGTTGTCAGAAGGGACCATTCTCTGGAGAAGGATGTCATGCCTGGTAAAGTGGGGGGTCAATGAAAGAGGGGAAGGCCTTCAACAAGATGGAGTGACTTGGTGGCTGCAGTGGTGGGCTCAGGTATAGTAGGGATCGTGGAGCTGGCACAGGACTGGGCAGTGTTTCATTCTGTTGTACATAAGGTTGCTATGAGTAGGCGACAACTTGACGGCACATGATAACAACAACAACAGTGCTTTAGCAATCATCTCAAATTGTTCTCACTGATTTGTTTATTAAACACAGGCATTTTGTACCCTTACTGTACCGTTGTTCCAACCCTATAGCCTGAGATCGTTACAGTACAATTCTCCTTACAGCTGAGCAAGTGCCAGATTGACTTGTCATTTCTTTCATTAATTCATTCAGTGCACATTAGATGAGCACCATTTTCTTCCTGCAAATTGATTTTCCTTACAAACCATGCCATTTCTGCCAATGCCACCGTTAATCAAGTCTTGACGCCAGGAACTATGTTGTCATCTGCTTTGCTTGGGCTCCCTGTCCCACGATTCCTGCATCCCAGACCTAATATGATAGAGTGTGACTTTCTTCGGTTCCCTCCCTCAGATAATAAGCTTATGAGAGCCCCTCTTAGTGCCACGTCAAATCGAAATTACTTCTCCCCAGCACTTCTTTAATTACCCTCACCAACTTATTCTCCTTACTACTTTTCCTTTTTTTTGCACCAGGTTCATTCATGTATCAATGCTTTAGTTTATAATGATCTCCTCCCTAGAATTTTCTTCATCTGTTCCTTCACCTGCCAGTCAGTTCCATCTTTCCAGGGCTGTGTTCATCTTCCATCTTCTCTATTTCGCACTACTTCAGCTTACTCTGATCCGTTTATCATTTACCTCTTGTCGTAGTTCCCACTTTGACTAAGTGCGACACAGTGGATCTCAATCCTGGGTGCTCTTCAGAATCACCCAAGGACGGCTCTGTTCATTATCTCAATATGCATTCCCAAGACGACTCGTGGAGATTCCAAATCTGGATGGAGCTTATTGTTGTTGTTATATGCTGTCGAGTCGGCCCCGACTTATAGCGACCGCTCCTTGGGTTTCCGAGGCAGTATCACTACGGAAGTAGGATTGCCCAACCTTCCTTCCGAGCTTAGTCATTGTATTTTTAAAACTCACTGGTTTGAACATTTCTGAAGATAGGTTAAGTATTTGATTTTTCTCTTTCTAACTAGGAAATTATAAATTCCTTGGTGGTAGGAATGCCAATTATGCTCAAAAATTTAATTTTTTGCCCGATAGTTTGATAATCAAAATGTTTCTTCTCGAAAGCCTATGACTTATATCTTACCTCTTCTATTTCCTGTCCCTTTGGATAAATGACCTCATTTTCTGTGACTTTGGATAAATTACTAAATTATCTAATCTCTTTGAGCCTCAGTTACCTCCACCTGTAAAATGGGATAATAACATCGATATTGTATATTGCTAAGTGTTAGGAGAAGTAGAGCAAATATTTCCAAACCACTTGTCATGGGGGCCATTTTCATTACTGTGAGTGTTACATATCCTCTCTGCCTTTTTGGGAGATGTTAGGAACCCCTTTCTCCTTTGTTTTGAGATTGCTATTGTGTGAGTTGGTAGATCTGCTTATCTCCACCATGACTGGAATTAACAAGGCAGGAGATCAAGGCTTTATCAAATCACTAAATTTTTATGTCTTTGGAATCTAATTATATTTTCTTATTTCAAGGAACAAATGAGTGTGCCTTTTTTTTAGACAATCCATCTACTGCCTGCTCTCTTCACTGTGAGAGAATATGCATCATTATAGTTGTCAACAGCAGCTCTAAGCCATTGTAAATTCATACATCCTACCCATTTCACCTGTCAGTGTCAAGTGGCTGTTTCTTCATCTTAATTACATTTAGGGGAAGGTTTTTATGTGTTAATGTAGCTCATTTGACTTTTACAGCTTATAATTACTACATTTTGTTAAAATTAAGGGAATTATAACATTATTTTATTAAATTTAGACTCATAATATTTATGATGCTTTTGTGAGAATTAACAAGAAAATATACTGGTTTTCCACCGAAGAAAGGTGCTATGTAAGTTAACTTTATTATATTGAATTCTAATGTCTTTAGTTATTCTGAATCATTTATTTTTTTACTAACAAAAAGAGAACTGAAATTGTATTGTTTCTATAATTAAAAATATAGAATATGCAGAAACAAGTATTAGCTAATGACTTGTCTCCATTAAATAGGATGAAAACAAGAACCAAGGAATTAACCATAGTGGCCCATTGCCAACCATGAGACAGAAGATAATTCCCAGAGCAATTAAATGAAACAATTTCTTCTACTATGGACATTTATACTGGTTTTTCAGATTTACAATTGTGTAAGTGATATATGGAAGCCATCCCCTTCTGCACTAAAACTAGGGACTGTACATGTTTCTTTGGAAGACCTGTTAATCATGTAAGATATTCCCATAAAGAATTAAGGAAACAACATTTCTAAATAGCCCACATTTTCAGTTCCCAAAATATTTGTACCTGAAATTTATACAGATGTCAAGAGTACTGCGTGCTCAGGGTTAAAATGGAAGTGCTCCAGATAGGAATTACCCGTCTTACAGTAGATTTATGGGACCAGACAGAACATATGCCTGCTCCCCATGTCCTCACTAATGTGAATATATTGATATTTCACAGAATTGTTGAAAGGAATTAAATGCACTTAGCATAAGGCCTGGCACATAGTTAGTGCTCTCAATACATTGAGCTGTTTTGAGAAGATGGCATGGGGAGAGGAGAAACTCTAACCATGGTTTTCGCAAGGGGCTCTGTGATTGTATCTCTATGTTACAGTGGGCCTCAGAGTAGGATTTCTAAGGCAGAACTAGCTCTTTGGATAAATCCATTTTAAATCGCATACCTGGTTTCATATTTGGATAGATCACCTGATAGCTGGTTGCTTTGGGACAGGTTACTTGACTTTTCTGAACTCAGTTTCAATAAAACAAAAATAAGTAACAGCCGTCTGGGTGGTTCTGAAGATTTCGTGAGATGATCCATTCCAAGGGCTTTACCGTGCCTGCTACATCACAAACATCAGTAAGTGGTTGCTGTGATTGTCCTTGTTCTTACTAGTAAATATAGTGTCTTGGGGTTTAGATTTCTTTGCATGTCTTTAAACAACATGGAACAGGCAGACGATTCCTGCCCCAGAAGAGTATTTACCTTGACGCTAATGAAGATTAAACTTCAAGACCTCCTCAGTTACACGGGCTCCTGCCAAGACATAGTACACATAATACAGGCTTTCTTAATTTTGTCTTATTTTCCTGAAAAAGGGCCTCCAAACTTTATCTGACACAAACTTTCATGTCAAACTCCACAACACTGGGACTTGGGTTATAACTCCCCCGAGGTTTTTGTTTTTTAACTAAGAAACTCAAGAGAATTGGCAAAATGACTGCCATCTAATGAGCACGTTGGTAACAATATTTATATTAAGTTTATACTTCAAGCCCAAATCTCATATATTCATTATTGTATGTTCAATTTCAAAATAATACTTCAAGTAAAATAGCATATTTGTTGTTGTTGCTAAGTGCTATCAAGTCAGTTCTGACTCATAGTGACCCTGTGTCCAATAGAACGAAACCCTGCCTGGTCCTGCACCATCCTCACAATGTAAATAAATAAAATGTCTAAGAAATATTTAAAAAAACAAACACCAAACTCACTGCTGTCGAGTCGGATCCAACTCACAGCGACCCCTCCTTGGGTTTCCGCGGTGGTATCACTATGGAAGTAGATTGCCCAACCTTCCTTCTGAGGAGTGGCTGGTGGACAATGAAAAATAGAGGTAACTTGAGTATGACAGTAGAATTGAAAATAAATGAAATCAATGATACAGAATTGTCTGATTTTGCATACTCAATATTATCTAGCTGTTTTTCAGAAGAAGGGAAACAGTTTTAACAGATCAGTGAGAAAGTTAACTGATTAATCTTGTTGAAAATAAATATCTGTCTTCCTCAAGTCAGTGTTTTAAAAACACATCGAGGCATAGATCTTCCAACAAATGATAAATTGTCTTTTACTCACACGTGCAATAATAATTGAAGCTGAGAAAATTACATATTTGAAATCAATAAAATTAACGCTGGTACTATAAAAATTACACTGCAATGCATAGGAAATATACCAAAAAAAAAAAAAAACCTCATTGCCATCAAGTCAATTACAACTTATAGCGACCCCCACTGGGTTTCTAAGGCTATAAATTTTTATAGAAGTAGATTGCCTCATCTTCGTGCTGAGCAGCTGGTGGGTTTCAGCCACCCACCTTCTGGTTAGCAGCCAAATGTTTTAACCACTACACCACCAGAACTCTTGTATAGAAACTATATTCATATTTTAAATGGTTAACTTCAAAACTTTGAGAAAAAAAAAATACCTTTGAGACATTTCTGGTGATACCAATCGGTGAGTTTAAATACAGCCTTAATAATAAGTACTGAAAGTGCTTTGTTGTTTGTATTGTTTATCTTGATCTTTTAAAGAATGTATTGGTGGAGTACCTCAGTACACTTACTGCAGTTCAGTGAGTTACCTACCATGGCTCTTCTAGCCATGGTCTTTGTGATTCCTGCCAGATGACTGGGCAGGATTATACAAATGTGAGGTGGCCCACCAAAGGGATTGGATTGCTTCTTAATATTGCAGATAAGATACATAGCACCCTTGTTTGGGTGGGTGCAAATAAGGTGCATGGAACCCTAACACGGGATTATTCAGTTTTGCCATCCCGCTGGGCTTAAAATGAGCCATTCCAGATGTGGAAAGGAGGCTCTCACTACCATCAAGAAAGAAGAGCCAGAAGTGGAGGCCATCCTTTGCATGTGAGATCTACACTGAACCTCCTTGACCCAGGAGACAGAGGCACTGTGGAGACAGGCGAGAGATACTGGAGACAGTGAGAGATGGTGCCACGGAACAACAGTGAAACAGCAGCAGCAGAGACAGCAGACCAAGACACTGGCACCAGGCAGACAGTGGACTTCCTGCCCCACGAAGGAACAAAGCTGAGTACCTTTGGGTAGGAGGCTGCCTGGCAGCGTAGGTTGCCTCCCTGGGCACCTATTGGCAGAGCTAAAAGAACTTTGTAACACTTGCTCAAACAGGGTTTCGGGACCAGAGGCTGCAGGGCCAAGAGGCCGAGGTCAGAGAGAAGCATGCCTGAGGCACAGCTGAGAAGAGGCTGTCCTGATTGAAGAATTGTGAGTTCCTTGTGGCCATTGCAATGAAATATCATACCCAGCAGAGATCAGAGAGTGCCGTGGGAGGGATGGTTGGTGTCAGAATTGGTAAGAAGGTTGGAGAGTGGCAGCACATCTGACCTTCACCTGTTAGGAATCAGCCTTGGGCTGGGGATTTTGATCTTCCTCCCCACTGCTGAAGTTAGAGGAGGTCCCCCATACCCGTTGTATACTTACATAGTCAGTAGGTTTAAAATATAAAAACTATGTAAAGCTGTCAAAAAATACATGTATATTGATTTGCAAGTCAGTCGCTTTAAAAATATGTGCCCTATCCTTAAAAAGTGAGTTTCTACTTAAAGAGAAATAAGTGCATTAAAAATACTGCCCTTAAAAATTATAAAATTTGAATCCTATAAAACAGGACAGGATTATTTGTTAACTTTTTAGGAAATCAGATCTTTTAGAAATTGAAGCACAGTAACAGATGAGTTTTACTATTATTTATCAAATATGTTACCCTCTCATTGTGATAAGAAATTGCATGCTTATTTACAGAGGAAGAAAATTGGAGCTGTTGGAGTTAAGTAACTTCCCAAGGTGTTTGATGCAACGAGGACCAGCATTGCTAGGCTTCTTGCTTCCAGTCTGGTTTAGCAGTCTTGTTAGGTCACATCAACTCAGCATTTTCAGAAAATGACCTTTTCATTATGTTTTCAGATTGTGAATCTAATATGACAGCTTTAATCTGTTCTGTACTTTCTTTCCTTGAAAATACTTTCAAGAGATAGAACAACTGGAAAGAAACTCAACAAAGATGCAGAAGAGCTAAACAATACAATCCACCAACT
>NW_006921669.1:10033120-10043948 GCF_000298275.1 Orycteropus afer afer
ACTTTCAAGGGAGAATTCAGTAACAGTGTTCTGTCTTCCAAATAGTTAAAAAAAAGAAAAGAAACCATAAAAGAATACAGATGTAGTAAATCAGCTTAGAAGCTCGATGACTTGATTGGGATGCTCAATTTTACTATAATAGCCTAATCTGAAATGTTATCTGAAATGCTTACTCCTTCACAATTCTTTTCTATGCTGGAAAAAAAAAAAAAATTGTTCATAACAAGAACAGTCTTGAAATGAGAAAAAAAATAACATGAGATGTTCCAGACAGCTTAATGGGGCTGCCACTGCACTAGATAACCATTGTTTAGAAGGAGTCTCAGATTAGCTGAAGGCTAGTGTAGACCTAACACATTGAACAATGTCTTAAGATGCACTTTAAAAGTCAGGATAAATAGCCCTTAGAAGAAATGAAAGCTCCTTTGGCCATTGGAGGTGTGCTGTCGCTAGAGATGAGGTGCTAAGGGAACAAAGCTTGCAATCTGTGGAATTGGATTCCAGGGAAAAATAGAAGGTTACCATGTATTTTTAAAAATCCTTGTTTCCTAATAACAGTAATTTCCAAGTTATTTAATTTGATATTCATACTGTAATGTTCATATTGTACTACATGCTTATAAGTAGGTGGTGCTTATATTTAAGCAGGAGAAAATAACATTTTGCTCAGTGTTTCGGCAGATACTTACAAATGTCTGCCTGACAAAATCTCACTGAATTGCGCCCTTACAAAAATGTGAATCTTAATGGTAACTCATTGATATGGTCCATTTGAAGAGGCTGCTTATTAGTCTAATGGCTAACACCTGTTGAATGAAGCTGAGCAATGAAGAGGTTTTAATTGAAAGCAAATGAAATAAATATAGGCTTTTTTTTTTCTGGTTTCAGAAAATGATTGGAAACATAGATACCTAGAGCGATAGAGAGAGAGGTGATAGACAGACAGATAGATTCTTTTTCCTGGACAATTTTAGTCCACTTTCCCTATGAGCTAAAAGCCATAAGTATCCCCATAGATACTGTTTTGTAAGTGAAATTCCTTTTCATTTGGCAAAAACTACACCTTTGATTGATTCCCAGCAGCTTGGAGCACTCAAGGCTGGAAGGGCACCAGGTTTGCTTGGACTGGCATGATGTAGCTGCAGGGAGATTCATCAGGCTGCGGGGGTATGAGAGCACTAGAAGAAATGAGCCTGGAAGTCGTGGTTCGTAACTGAGCTAAGAAACAACCACAACCATCTGGGGAGACAGTGCTTTCCTGCCACCCTCTTCATAAGAGGGGCTTAGCAAAAACATTAGAAAAGATTCAGTAAAGAAAACGGTGGGGGGTAGGGGCAGGAAAAAAGGGGCCGTTCCTTTGAATCAACTCCATGCAATGAGTTTGGTTTTAGTTTTTCCTTTGCTGTAGTTTTTGGTTAATGAGAAGTGGAATCAAGTTAGGGAGCAGAGTGAATGGCTTTCTTTAATGGTTCTCAACTCAGGCAATAAAGTAAGTGACCTGTGTGTTGTGTAAAAAAGGAGAGGGGAGAAAAATCCATCACCAACAAATGCTTCTCCTAAAAATTCACCATTAGCAATTGCAATTCATTCATTTGCCATGTTTGTTCAGCCATTTTCTTAAATTCATATGCCCAGGAATTAAAATCTTCAGCTCTGATGTTCCTACTTAGGTAATTTCCTATCTAGTGCAAAGAGAACACAAGACAATTCCTTTGGGAGGACGTCAGAAGAATGGGGTGTTTAATAAATATTACTGTGTGGCTTAACCTAACCAACACCCCGCTTTTGCTTAATATTTTCTTTATTCTCTCACTACTGACATATAGAATATGACTAGTCATAATGGATCTTATTCAGGTCCTGCTACAAAATTTGTAGGGCTCATTGTAAAATGAAAATAGGGAACCCCTTGTTCAAAAATTACTAAGAATTTCAAGATGGCAACTGCAGAACAGTAAACCCCAAGCACAAGGACCAGCTAAGCACGAGGCCTTGGGAGCTGCATGGATGCATGCCTGTGGAGCCAGCCCTGATTTTATTTATTATAGTAATGGAAGTGGTGAACTAAGGCATTTGACTGCTAACCAGAAGGTTGGCGGTTCAAACCCACCAGCCACTCTGTGGAAGGAAGACTGGACAGTCTACTTCCATGAAGATTTATGGCCTTGGAAACCCAAAGGGGGTCACTATGAGTCAGAATCAACTTGATGGAAGTGAGTTTGGTTTGATTTGTTCTAAGCTTGGTTAATGAAAATGTTTCAGTTAAAGCATACCTAAATATTAGTATTGCGAATTCTCAATAGTAATACCAAAAATTTGAACTGAAATTCTTTTTTATGTTATTTTGAGGTTTTAGAAATCACTCAATTTAACGTTTTTCTATCTGGTTCCCTATTTGCCAACTTTCTGTGGGGAAGTATAAGTCATGAGTTCCTACTTATCACTTCAAGTTTGACCCCATGTTCTCTCCCCTAGACGTGTGCTTCAAATCCTTGCCTCTACTTACAATGTCTAACTCATGAGCCAGCCAGATCCCAAAGCCAAGGACTACTCCCTATAGCTTCTCCAAAACAGCACTTACCCTATGATCCTAGCCATTTTCCCAGCCTCAGGATTGAGATTAGAATGGAGGTGGATGATTGACCAAGTTGAGGGTAATACCTGGCTACACCAAATCCTAGAAGTGAATTAATGAGAGGTAGAGGGTCCTTAAGGAGCTCTGGTGGTGTATAGGTTAAGGTATTTGGCCACTAACCAGAAAGTCAGTGGTTCAAACCCATTAGCTGCTCCATGGAAGAAAGGTGAGGCAATCTGCTCCCTTAAAGATTTATAGCCATGGAAACTCAATGGAGGTTGCTAGAAATTGGAGTGGACTCAATGGCAGTAAATTTGGTTTTGTTTTGAGAGGGGGCTTAAGGGTTCTCTAAGGCCCTGGGTAATTGGGAAATTAAGCCTACAAGAATTGTGGTCAGTGTTATGGATTGAATTATGCCCACCCCCCCAAGTATGTGTCAACTTGACTAGGCCACAATTCTCAGTATTACGTAATTAGCCTACATTTTGTGATCTGATGTAATTATCCTATGTGGTGTAAATCCTATTCTCTGCTGTTAATGAGGCAGAATTACAGGCAGTTATATTATGAGGCAGGATACAATCTGCAGGATCTACGGGATTGGGTTTTATTCTGAGTCAGTCTCTTTCATCATAAAAGTGATTAAAGAAGTGAGCAGGGGTCAGAATAACCTCAGTCTTACCAAGAAAGAAGAGCTGGGAGCAGACCGCTTCCTTTGGGCCCAGGGTCCCTGCACTGAGAACCTCCCAGACCCAGGGCAAGACTGATGCCAAGACACTTGGAGATCTCCAAGAAACACTGGGCCCACAAATGTTAGAAGGAGACAAGAACCATCGCCCAGAGCTGACAGAGAGCCAAAGCCTTCCCTTAGAGCTAGCACCCTCAGTTGGACTCCTAGCCTTCCAAACTATGAGTGCGTCAATTTCTGTTTTTAAAGCCATCCACCTGATATTTCTGTTGTAGCAACACTAGATAACTAAGACAGTCAGCTAAACTGTGACGATCACCTGTGAGTAGAAAAGGCTTCACTTGTCTGTTCAAGTTTGAGTAAGGTGTTATGCAAGCCAGCTGCTATACAAACCAGTATTCAGTTTCTTTCCAGCATATGTTTTTACTTTAGTCCCATCCAATAGTTGCATGCATTTTGATTCCTCTGTTAAATTTTGTGTCTTCATCTTTTGTTAACACATCACTATAATTAATATTCACTTACTAGTGAAGATTAAAGACTGCAATCTGCAGTATGATTACATGTCAACATAAAGAAAACAAAAATCCTCACAATTGGACCAATATGTGGCATCACAATAAATCCACAATAAGTGGATAAAAGATTGAAGTTGTTAAAGATTTCATATTACTTGGTTTCACAATCAACACCAATGGAAGCAGCAGTCAAGATATCAGATGATGTATTGCACTGGGCAAATCTACTGCAAAAGGCCTCTTGAAAGTGTTGAAAAGCAAAGATGTCTCCTTGAAGACCAAGGTGCACCTGACCCAAGCCATGATATTTTCAATCGCCTCATATGCATGTGAGAGCTAGACAATGATCAAGGAAGACCGAAGAAGAGTTGATGTTTTGAGTTGCAGTGTTGGCGAAGAATGCTGAAAGTACCATGGACTGCCAGAAGAATGAACAAATCTGTCCTGGAAGAAGTGCAGCCAGAATGCTCCTTGGAATTGAGAATGACCAGACTTTGTCTGAACTACTTTGGTCATGTTGTCAGAAGGGACTGTTCCCTGGAGAAGGATATCATATTTGGTAAAGTGGAGAGTCAACGAAAGAGGGGAAGGCCCTCAACGAGATGGATTGACACAGTGGCTGCATCTATGGGTCAGGTATAGCAAGGATTGTGAGGCTGGCAAGATGGGGCAGTGTTTTGTTCTGTTGTACACATGGTTGCTGTGAGTCGGAGTCAACTTGACAGCTCCTAACAACAACAACATAATTAATATTACATTAAATCCCATCATTGACAGAAGGTCCCAGGATTTTCCCCCCTTTCCCAGGATTAGTAATCTCCCTTCTAATTTACTAGTCTTTTCCTCAGCTGTGTACAGAGAAAATGAGGGCATCCTTCCAATGCAAGACTGCCTTCTCATCCCACCCCATCATTCTACAGGCATCAACAAAAGTTACATGAAAGAATAGCATTTTTATGTCAACTAGTAGTCACAAGACATTAGTTGAGAAATGAGTAGAATTGAGGTTTTGAATAATCAGCTCTTATTTTTTAATATTGTACTTTTGAAAGTAATAATAAATCCCATTTATTTATTTATTATTGTGATTTGGGTGAAGATTTACAGAGCAGATTCACTTTCCATACAGCAGTTCACATACACTTTGTCTCATGACACTGACCACAGTTTACCACAATGCAACAGCTCCCTCCCACTTCCTCCCCATAGTTACCCCTTCCCAGTGTCCATCCCTCCATGCACTTCTGTCCCCTGAGCTGTCTCCCTGTGCATAAGCAGCCCTTCTTTCTCCCATGATAAATCCCATTTTGATCATAGTTCATCATTAAAAATTCGCCCTTTAAAAGTAATTTTCATTAACTGAATTATATCTAGTGCAATTCTAAGCACAGACTGACTTACTTCCAGAATTTTCCTTCTGAAACATGCCACTTTAGCTTGTCAGATTACTGGCATGTATTTGAATAGTTTTGTTAAGGAATATTGACTCATCTTTGCAATATTTGGATGGATTATTTTTATTCTTTTATCTTTTTAAAAAGAAAATAAGTCCAATAGTACTCATTTTTGTGGTTCACTTCCTTGTATACGAAGTGTTTCATTCTCAGGAGACTGTTGTGACTTCTGTTTAATCAGAAAATGTTTGCCTGCTAAGGACCAGTTATGGGGTCGGATTATTCTTTTGAACTGGGAACCTTTTTAATGTTTTCTAGCCTTTTAGTTAGAATGCAATATAACAAAATAAACATGAAAGCAAATCCCTACAACAAAATATGAAAAGTTACAATATTTGAACTGAATAAGACAAAAGTATATCTTGTATCCAAGATACAAGAAATCTAGAGGAGTCAATGTGATAATATGCTCAAGGCAAACCATTTAAGGGAGAGGAATAAAGTGAATCTTCAGGAGAGTCAAATTCTCTCATTGAAGGAACTGCAACGTGCTAAACCTAACACTGAAGCAGTACTATAGGGTGGCTAAGGAGGACAACGTGGTAATCCACTTCTGTACAAGTTTGACCACCTCAGAAACCCAGTGAGGGTCGCTATGAGTCGGAATCAACTTGATGACAGTGGGTTTGGTTTTAATGAGCTCTAGTGGTGTAAAGTGAAAGCATTTGGCTGCTAACCAAAAGGTTGGTGGTTCAAATCCACCGGCCACTAAATGGGAGAAAGATGAGGCAGTCTGCTTTCATAAAGATTTACAGCCTTGGAAACCCTATGGAGCAGTTCTCCTCTGCCCTAAAGGGTCGCTATGAGCCAGAATCGATTCACTGGCAGTGGGTTTGTTTTTTGTTTGGATTTATGAGTCAGAATCCACCTGACAGCAACAAATTTGGTTGTTAGGTTTTGTGTTTGGTGGTCTTCCTTCTTGACAACAGAGCCAGATTAGTCTGTGGCCTAGTCAGTTGCCATGCTTAATCATGAATGCAAGATAATACTTACTAAATTAAATGGGATGAATAGAGGAAGTAGTATATTATCTGGCACCTAAATTCAGTATCAAATTCAGTCTCAGAAATCTTAATCCAGAGTAGACCTTTGCCTCCAATTATGTAAAGCATGTTATCCTCACATGCAGTACCTGTAGCTCGATGTCTTATGTCACCCTGCAAGTGACCTTGCCCTCCTTGGAAGAATGTGGCCTGGGTAAAAGTGAAAAAGAGTTTGAAGATAATGTATCATTGCTAAATAAATTTGTCAGGCTTTGTGGTTGGCTAAAGATGGCTGGAAATTCTTCGAAGCGCCTTCCATCAAGAAGTGAAGTAAGTCTAGGTTCCCTCCCCTTGAAGCTGGCTACTCTGTGACAGTTTGACCCATAGCATACAGCAGAAGTGATGCTTGCCTGTTTGCGGGCTTGGGTTTTGAGAGCCTGGCAGCATCCACACCCTGTCTCCTGGAATATTTGCTCTTAAAATCAAGCTTCTGCTCTGAAGAAGCTGAGACGTCTCTGTGTGTGGAGAGACCCATGTAGAAGGGAACCAAGGTCCCTGCAGACAATCCTGGTTGAGTTGACAGGGGATAGGCTGAATCACCTTGCTGGGCATGTGAGTGATTTGTCTGGGAAGAGACCATCAGAGATGAGCCCCTCTTGCCAAGGCCTGCCACCAATCTGCCCTGAAATCACAGATCCAAGTGCAGGTAGGGTTTCAGGGATTGGCTGCCACCATTTGCAGCAGTGGTTAGTATCACAAGTGTGTCTGGGAGGTAAGGAGCTAAAATATAAAGGAATAGAGGATTCAAGGATAGAGTACATTTCTGGCCTTCATCTTTTGCTAAGACTTTTCCCCAATATTTCTTTCGATGAGGAAGCAAGATAATTTCCCTGTATTCACAGTCAGGATGAATGTGATGTCCTTGGCCCTGAGAATTGTGATGGTAAGCTTGTGCACATACACCAAGTATGGAAAACGGGCCTTGTTTTCTCCAGGAAGGTGCTGAACCCACAATTGTTCACTAAGGTCCTGCTGTGTTGGTCTAGTTAGAGCACCCTCTCTAAATAGACATCTCTTGCTCCAGTTAGGTGTATCTCCCTAAAGATATAAAACACATGTTATCAGACCTTCAATCAGTCTCTTAATGCAAACCTCCCCAGGAACTCACCAGAGCTTACCAATGAAGTTCAAACTTCTTAGCTTGTGCTGAAATGCCTCTGAGACCAAGCTCCATTCATCCTTTCAGCCCCATCTCCCTCTGCAACTCTAGGCCAAAGCTCTATTCTGAACCACATTAGACCTGAATGTGTCTTTGTGCCACACAAACTAAACTAAACTAAGCTAAACTCTCAGCCTTGAGATTTTCCTTAGTCTCCTGAAAATCCTATTTATCATTAAAGGCCAGGTATAAGTCTCTGTGGAGCCAATCCTGATCAGGACAGCTGCTTCACCTCACACTTCTCTTGCCATTCACAGAACACGTGCCCTTCCTCATTGTCTGTTTCTTTCATGTGCACATCTGGCCTCTCTAAGTGGTGCACAGTATCCTGAGATGTTGGGAACAGTCGTACATGTCTCTGCATTCCTCCAGAGTCTAGCAGCATGCAGGACAGAGTGGCTGCCTTCCTTGACTGAATGCAGTATTCATACGCGGTAAAGGTACCAGAGTAGATGCGAGTTATGTTACACGTGAGACAGGATGGCATGACTGCTTTGCCTCTCCACTGTAAATCCTCTCATTCTTCTCCTCTCCTAATGATTTTTGCCAGAAAGGTTCAGTAAAACTTCTCAGTCACCTACAAGAAAAAAACAGTATAACACAAAAACTATCCAAGAATTATATAAAATTTAAGTAGGTCTGAAAGGGGCTCTGGTTGTGTGATGGTTGGAGTGCTTCGCTGCACACCGAAAGCTTGCAGTCTGCTTCCATAAAGATCACAGACTTGGAAACGCTGTGGGGCAAGTTCTGCTCTGTCCTGTAGGGCTACTGTGAGTCAGAACTGATGTAATGCAGTGAGGGTTTGGGGAGTAAGTAAGAAAGTGTGGTGTGCTTCTTCTATTGACTTCAGAGCACATTCACGTTTTTTAAAAGAAATTTTACTTCATAGTGTTAAGGTCACTACCTACAAACTGGGAATTTTATTAAGATAAAAATTTTTAAATTTCCAAACACCTTGGAATTATTCACATGAGATTTGACCTGCAAAGCACCAAGTTGTTGGTCCTTATTTATTATATACAAGTTTTTTTCCTGTCCAGAAACAGCCAAATCAGTGGTTCTCAAATGTGGGTGTGCTTCAGAATTACCAGGGAAACACTTATTAAAATGGCGATTCTCAGGCCAGCGCCCTTGGAAATTTTAATTTCACTGACCTTCAGTAGAATCCTAGATCTCACTAAGTACCTGTGTTGAGACTGATGGAAAACCTCTGACCACTGAGGACTACTCTTCTAAATGATACCTTCTTCCCCTACAACTTCTGATCAAATAGAAAACAAAAGAACAAACCAAACTCACTGCCATCGAGTCGGATCCAACACATAGCGACCCCTCCTTGGGTTTCTCAGGAGGTGTAGAAAAGAAAGCTTGGAGGTGGAGAGTGGATTAGAGTCAACAGGCTCTAATCTGAACTATGCAAATGATAGGATTGCCCTCTGTGGAAAACATTACCCACTAAACCGGTAAATTGGCATAACCAAAAATCAAACTCATTGCCATCAAGTCAGACCCCCATAACAATCCCCATAAGGTTTCCAAGGCTGTAAATCTTTACGGAAGCAGACTGCCTCATCTTTCTTCTGCAGAGTAGCTGGTGCGTTTGAAACAGTGACCTTTTGGTTAGCAGCCAAATGCCTTAACCACTATACCACCAGAGCGCCTTAACCACTGCACCGTAGCAACTGGAAAACATCCCATCTCGTTCAGCATACAGTTGCAGCAGGAACGTTGAGGCAGTCACTACTGTGGGAATCCTGAAGAATAAACCAGCAGCAGCTTTTCAGAAAAATGCTAGTTGCTCACAGCTACCCCATGGTTAATGTCACAATTCTGACATATACTGCAAAAAACCCAGGTCTTGGTACTTGGTGGGAGGAGCAGCAGTGATGCAGTGGTTAAGCGCTCGGCTGAAAGGTTGGTGGTTGAATCCACCAGCTGCTTTGCAGGAGAAAGTTGATGACAGCCTTGGAAAGCCTGGGGCAGTTCTCTTCTGTCCTATAGGGTCACTATGAGTGGAAATCAGCTTCACAGGGTTGGTACCTGGGGAGTGCTGAGGAGATGCCTGATGGAAGCTTTCGTCATCCCAACACCATCACAAAACTCCGGTACAACTCTCTGGAGTCTTTCAGAGGCCAGTAGCAGTTTAAGCAAACACCACCAGGCAAATAAGTTCTCGTAGTGTGTCTACATGCGTACTTGTCAGTGAGCTGGGAAAACTTTAGAGCACATGGATTGTTTTATCATTCACACTCTTGGCTTATAACTGGCACAGGAGATATCATGATATCACTGATCTTTTTCCTTTTTTTTTTTCCTGTGGTTCTGTGAACCATCTATATATTTGTATAAAAGAAACTAGACAAAGACAACATAAGAACAAACCAAACTGAACTCACTGCTGTCGAGTTCATTCAACTCAACTCATAGCTACCCCTCCTTGGGTCTCCGAGGCAATATCACTATGGAAGTAGATTGCCTGTCTTCCTTCTGAGGAGTGGCTGGTGGGTTTGAACAGCCAGCCTTCTGGTTAGTAGTCAAATGCCTTAGGCACTATGCCACCAGAGCTCCCAACATGAAAGGGCAATCATTTTCAGACCTGGTCCTAGCAGGTGAAAACTTGCACAGGTAACAGAAAGCTTGCTGAGAACCAGCACTTGTCATATCACAGCCCATGTCACAAGGACAATAGGGACATATATGAGTTTGAAGATTTGTATTGCTATACCAGAAAATAAATTCCTTAAGAACTTTTGAAAGTCTGTTTGCTCCAAAAAAACGTGGCTTTCTCCTCAAAACAAATAAGCTGAAACATTAATCAGTCATATGTACTAAAGGATGATGCCTTCAACTTTGAAACGTCTCAAAAAAAACCTGATGGATTTACAGACGTCAAACAACTCCGTCTGTGATAAAGCAAACAGAGCAAAACATTAAGAACCATAGAATTGAGGTGCTGAGTGTATGTTTGTTACTGCCCAATGCTTTCAGCTTTCTGCCTGCTTCCAAATATTCGTAACAGTATGTTGGGGGGAAATGTTTTTCAGTAAAAAGGGGGAGCACTTCCTTTTTTCTGGTGGGGAAGGCAGTCAACCCAGATTTGAACACAGACTGTGTAGTCAGACAGTGTGTTGTGTCACATGCAGTCTGTGTGACCCAGGCCCAGTTACTTCAACTCCCTAAACTCTGTCATCTGTAAAGTGAGTGTAATAGTACTATATAGTGTAGATGTAAGGATTCAATGGGATACATAAGGTATCTGGCACATAGCAAATATTCAAAAATTGCAAGCTGGTTTTTTTTTAAAGTTTTACTAGTTTTTATGTCTGTTGTTGTTGTTGTTAAGTGCCGTCGAGTCGTTTCCGACTCATAGCGACCCCATGCACAGCAGAAC
>NW_006921669.1:10045658-10046278 GCF_000298275.1 Orycteropus afer afer
CCACCAGCCACTCCTCGGAAGGAAGGTTGGGCGATCTACGTCTGTCATGATACCACCTCGGAAACCCAAGGAGGGTTCGCTATGAGTCAGATCCAACTTGACAGCAGTGAGTGCTAGATGCTATGAGAGAGAAACCCCAAGGTCCACCTTCACAAAAGACTTTCATTGTGGTTGGGAGGAATAGCCAGCCTCTGGAAAATGAAGACAATGCAGGAGTTAGGAATATGAGATGTGGAACAAAGAAGTAGATGTTCAAGAGCCAGATGAATAATACAGATAATATGTGCTGAAAGTTCAGAAGAGAAAAAAAATAACTATGGCCATGAAGTAAAAAACAAAAAGAAAAAGAAAGGCGGGGGCAGGTATTATATGCCTCCTTAAGCTCTTTGGATTGTAAAGAAACATTGGCTTTGGTGGAAGGCAAAGGCAGTTGTTCAATGTCAGGCCTTTCTTTGGAGATTGTGGACAAGGGAGAGGAATGAGATTTATTTAGCAACAATCACAAAATGGAATTGTAGCTAAAGATTACACCCTTCCTTCATTTCAAGTGGCATTTATTTAGTGTCTTGGCGTACTGCCTAAGGCATTTGACTGCTAACCAGAAGGCTGGCAGTTCAAAC
>NW_006921669.1:10047688-10072990 GCF_000298275.1 Orycteropus afer afer
TCACTATATTGCTGCAACCATTTTTGGATTATCCTCAGCAAAGTTTTATATCCACGTCATACTAATGATATTATTTGATAATTTCCACATTCTGTTGGATCACCTTTCTTTGGAATGGGCACGCATACTGTTCTCTTCTAGTCAGTTGGCCGGGTAGCTGTCCTCTAAATTTCTTGGGATAAATAAGTAAGCACCTGCAGCACTGCATCCGTTGTTGAAATATCTCAATGGCTATTCCATCAGTTCCTGGAACCACTTGTCTGTCTGTCCTACTGTGGTGGCTTGCGTGTTGATATGAGGCTGGAAGCTATGCCACTGGTATTACAAATATCAACAGGGTCACCCGTGGTAGACAGGTTTCTGCCGAGCTTCTAGACTAAGAGAGATCGGGAAGAAAGATGCAGCCACCTACTTCTGAAAAAACACGTCAGTGAAAATCTGATGAACAGCAGTGAAACACTGCTAAAAGTGAGTATAAATAATGTTAGGCCCGAACTTTAAGGAGTTTACAACTACCAGTAATGACAACTATCTATTGGATCCCAAGTGTCCAGGCTAGTTGTAGCTTACAGTCTATTAGAAGAGATAATAAATAAAAATTGATAGCTTATACTTTTAAATATCAGAAGACTTCCACCAGAGCACCTAATAAATAAAAAATGATAGCTTATAAAATTAAATATCAGAAGACA
This sequence comes from Orycteropus afer afer, assembly GCF_000298275.1. Taxonomy (NCBI): domain Eukaryota; kingdom Metazoa; phylum Chordata; class Mammalia; order Tubulidentata; family Orycteropodidae; genus Orycteropus; species Orycteropus afer. Next base: position 10,048,381 of record NW_006921669.1, read on the forward strand.
GTTTACTTGACTATATTGGAACTTACTTTCTAAGGAAATACTTTCATTGATTTAGAGGGTTATGTTCTACCTTGGCATACCTCCCGTGTTGGTACACAATCCATCAAAATTAGAATAGATGAATTGTAGTATATTTGCATAATGGAATACTGAACATCATCAGAATGAACAAATCACAATTACATGCAACCATATGGATGAATCTCCCCAACATAATGTTGACTCAGAGAAGCCAGACACCAAAAAGAGTATCCCACTTACATGAAGTCCAAACAGGCCAAACAAATCTATTATGCTCCAAGTCAGGATAATGACTACCCTCGCTGGTAGGAGAACATGACTGGAAGAGGAAATAAGGCGAGTTCCTGCAACACTAAATTTTTTTTTCTCTTAATATGAGTGAGTGTTAAAATAGGTCTGTTCGCTTTATGAAAACTCATTAATGCTGTACACTTAAGATTTCTGTCGTTTTCTCTAAGTAAGTATTTCAATACCTCCCCCTCCACTGTCCAAAAAAGTAATAGTCTTTCCCCACTGGCTCAAATCTAGGCTGGGTAATTATGTTTAGCTAGTATCAAATCTTTTTTTATCCTCAAAGTTTTCATTCTATTCTTGCCTTTCTGCCCTACATGATGAATCCTGTGGATTCACGGATATATTTAGATGATTTAGGAGATCTGTGCTGAACAGTGAAGAGCTCTGGTTGCATGGTGCTCGGGCATTTGACTGCTAACTAAAAATAAAAGGTCAGTGATTTGAACCCAATAGCCTCTCTGCATAAGAAAGATGAGGCAGTCTACTTCCATAAAGATTTACAGCCTTGGAAACCCCATGGGGCGGCTCTACCCTGTCCTGTCCTATAGCGCTTCTGTGAGTCGGAATCCACTCGATGGCATGGGTTTATTTGGGTTTGGTTTGCCAAACAATGAGCCATGAAACCAAGAAAGGCTAAAAAGGAAGAGTTAGTATCACTCATGCTTTTGAAAACAGAAGGACTGAAAGTGTCTGGGTTTAAGTGCCTTCGTGTTAATTTAACACATAGAGTGGGATGGAACACAGCCACATGCCACAGAACAAGATGTTCTTGAACCGGGAAACATTCTGCAGTGGTATCTTTGTTGTTGTTGTTGTTGTTGTTGTTGTTATATGCCGTCAAGTTGGCCCTAACTCATAGCAACCCTTCCTTGGGTTTCCGAGGCAGTGTCACTACAGAAGTAGGATTGCCCAACCTTCGTTCCGAGGAGTGGCTGGTGGGTTTAAACCACCAGCCTTCTGGTTAGCAGTCAAGTGCCAAATCTTAATTGTTTCAAGTCTTATCCACCTCAACTTCATGGTTTATTTAACTAAGCTCCTTAGGTATTTACAACAGGCACATCCAAGGACATTTTTAAAGGACCCATATTAATATTTAGATAAAACAAATGGGGAAATAATCATGCATTTAGATTCAATAGTGCCTAAGACACTTGACTGCTAACCAGAAGGCTGGCAGTTCAAACCTACCAGCCACTCCAATGAAGGAAGGTTGGACAATCTACTTCCATAGTGACACCACCTCAGAAATCCAAGGAAGGGTTGCTCGGAGTTGGGTCCGACTTCATGGCAGTGCATTGTCCTCTAATGTTGGCTCTTACTCATTTAAAATAATTCTCGTGAAAAGATATTTTTACAGTTTGCCATTTTGTTAATTACTGAAGTCACTTTCTCACAGTATGTAATTCCATTCACCTGATTAATAAGTACTCAATTTCATTCACCTAGTTATAGTAGGCCAACTGTAAAATGACTGTTCTTATCCTGTTGTGTGGCTCTTCAGGGCTTAGAAACGAGCAAAGGGCCATGTGGTTGAAATTGGGAGTCTGTCTTATTTCTGATTCTACTGTTCACCCTATTAGGCCTTTTAGGAAAAATCATTTTACCTTTCTGACCTTCAGATTTTCAATCTGAAGTTAATAATAAGCCTTGGCAATGAAATGTCTTGAATAGTGACTTTTAACACAGCAGCAGTCATAAAAATATAACATTACAACTATATAAAAGGGTTTTTAGGCTCTTACTCTTGGGGCAAAATCTTCTGGCCACACAATATTTTTAAAATAGATGAGGTAGTGGTGGAAAATTCTGGAGAGTGTTGTCATTTTAATTGGCCAAATATATTTGTTGTTTTGTTTTTTTTTCAAATCAATATACATGACTTGTCCTCTTATGACCAGAGTCTTCGGATACTCCATTTAAAGTTATGAAAATTGTCTGGTGATCTTGTTGGCTTTGTTCAACATGGATTCGTATTTCTCACCAAAGCATACAACAAATATAATTAATTATGCACAGCTAAAGTCTAATGGCCTGATAGAAGTGAACTAGCAGACACTGGCAATAATGGTAGAACAAAATGAAGATTTAGAGATTCTTAATTCCTATTGCCCATATGATACTAAACACACACACATACAACAACACATCTTTACATTGTATGTGGAGGGCAAGTGCTAAAGAGAAAAGATCCATGGTTTAAAGTTCAGGATATGAGTGCAGTTGTGAGCTGATAAAAAGGGGACAGAATTGAAGACAGGAGGTACAGGTTCAAGTTCCTTAGACTGTTCTAGCTAAATAGCTATGAATATAACATTTGACCTCCATGAACCTCAGCATATTCATTTTGAAAACAGTTAATCATTCCTAAGAGTTTGTTGTGACTATTAAAGGTGATAATGTTAAAACATGCATAAATTGCAAAATATCTACAAATATCAGATATTAAGATAACCTTTTGTTTTTAATATTCAAATACAATTTTACCTAGGTTCACAAAGCAGTTCCTCTTTACCTGATTCTTGTATATGAATTAGTTACAGGTGGTAAGCAGAAGTTCCTCAGTTTAGCTGTGGTGAGAAAGAGGTGACAGTGGTTTGAATCAGAACTATGTTGAAGTCCTAGCTTTGCCACTCATTTCAGCTTAGTAGGTGATGAACATCTCCAAACGTGAGCTTCTTATTCTGTAAAATGGGGACCATATGCCTAATGCAGTGTCATGGAACGTTAAGGACACTGTCTGTATAATCATGAGGCATTGGGCCTGTTAGCTGTTAGGATTGTTAAGATTTTTATTTGTGCTATTGTCCTAGATTCGGGGTATACAAATAGGAGCAGCCTCAACCATGCCTTGAAATCCATAGACAGCTGGGGCAGGGGTGGGGGGAATAACATACAAAGAGATAATGTCAGTGTTGTTGTTTTGTGGCGTTGACTCAGCTCCGACTGATGGTGACCCTATAGGACAGAGCGGAACTGCTCCGTCAGGTTTTCAAAGCTGTAAACTTTATAGAGGCAAGTCATCAGGTCTTTCTGCTACAGAGTGGCTAGTGGGTTCCAACCACTGACCTTTTTGGTTAGCAGCTGAGTGTTTAAATGTTGGTACTGTCCAGGCTCCTATGATGTCAATAAACAAAACAAACAACAACAAAAAAACAACTCACTGCCATGGAGTCGGATCTGACTCATAGCGACCCCTCTGTGGGTTTCTGAGGTGGTAGCTCTATGGAAGTAGATTGCCCAATCTTCCTTCTGAGAAGTGGCTGGTGGGTTTGAACCGACAGCCTTCTGGTTAGCAGTCAAATGCCTTAGGCTCTATGCCACCAGAGCTCCTATAATGTCAATAGACTGGGGAAAAAAAAAAAAACTATTGCTTTCAAGTCAATTCCAGCCTGTAGGAACCCCATAGGACAGAGTAGTACTGCTCTGTAGGGTTTCCAAGGCTGTGAGTTTTACAGAAGCAGACTGTCATATCTTTCTCCCATGGAGCAGGCTGGTGAGTTTGAACAGCTGGCCTTTGGGTTAGCAGCCAAGCCCACCAGGGATTCTCATCATGTCAATACAGAGCAATAAATCCCACAGTAGAGGTAAGCCCAAAGCGCAGGGAGCTGTGGGATCAAAGAAGACTTCCTAGAAGACCTAATCCTAAACTGAGAGTTGGCAAACAAGTGAGGGAAGTGTCAGTTGCAAGAGTTCTAATAGACCCCTGATTCTCGCCCATCCTCTCTTTGGGTTGCCAACGGTAAGAGTACGTTGCTGTGATGACAGCGTGTACATTTGACCTGCTGTCTGCATTCTAGTCCCCATTTCATTTCAAACTGGGTTTCCTAAATGTTAAACCTTTAAACTGACAGATGAGTTGATGGCGCTATCTTGAGAAATCTAAACATTCTGTTATCAGGAGATGGGAATTTTGCCAAGGTGAAGTCAGAACCGATAAACCATGAGTTTTAGTTCACTGGATTAATATGTCTGTCTGCTGGTGACTGTGGCTAAATCATCATCTTTGTTTTTGCTTGTAGCTAATTACTTGCTTAAGTTGAAAATATTAAGGGTTCTTTAACCAGTTCTGTGAATTGATATTTAATACATGGTCTGCCATGGCTTCCCAGCCTGGGATTTGTTACTTTAACATATCAATCAATGGCAAAGTCAATGTGTAAGCTGCTTGTGATTTTGGAAGTGGCTTTGTATTCAATAGTTTTGTACCTTGTTTGTACTTGAAGGTCATTCTTGAAGAAAAGAATGATATCTAAGACTATAAATTCATCGTCCTTTCTAAGCTCCAGAGAGTAGAGATTTGCAACACCAATATGTAACTGAGCTTTTTACCTATTCAGGCTGTTAGAACTAATGCTCGTAGTTTTAATTATTTTAACTTGACACAGCTAATTCCAGGAATATTACTCTCCATTGCTTGATTCTTATCATTTGAAACCTATGAAAAAATAATTCTTTTTTTTTTAAGTGAAGCCCCTCCCATCAATACAGTTGTTGCATTATACTTATCAGATCCATCTCATACTACAAATAAGCAGTGTTTCTTGAGGTTGTTGATGAAGAAAACATGCTCTAAGCTCTCATTTCCTTTGTGTATTGCTGTAGCCTGAAAAGCGGCACCTCAAAGGGTAGCCATATTCTAATCCCTGGAACTAGGGCTATTACCTTATTTAAAAAATGAGTCTTTGCAGATGTGATTAAGTTAAAGATCTGGAGATGTGATGTTATCTTGGGTTATCTAAGTGGGCCCTAAGTGCAATCACAAATGTCCTTAAAAGAGAGAAGCAGAGGGAGGTTTGACAGTGGACAAGGAGAAGGTGTTCTGATTACTTAGTGCCACTCTGACAGGAAACATACCACAAATGGGATGGCCTTAACAAACAGGAGTTTATTCTCTTACAGTTTGGAGGCTTTAAGTCCAAGTTCAAAGTGCCAGGTTCTAGGGGCTGGGTCAAAGCCCCTCAGCCTTGGGCTTCAGCTCTGCCTCCAGCTTCTGGCCCACTGAAGCTAAAGGCTTTTCTTCACTCAGACAGCTACTGGCTGCTGAGGCTAAGACAAGTAAAAAGGCACACAGCAGGTCATTGACTCAAATCCATTGTAAGTCCCAAAGTGGGCAGAGCATGACCGGCTGCTGAACAACGACAGGGCTACGTGCAGTGTCCAAGCATGCCATTAGCTAGAGACCACTCCCCAAGGGTCTTCTTCTATACAGGAAGGAGACCATGTGCCCTAAGGCAGCTACTCAGCTGCTCACAGTAGACTGATTCCACCATGGAGCTGATTACCAGTCTCATCATGGGGAATACTACATCCAGCTGCCCAGCCACTCAACCAGGCCCAGCTAAGGTGACACAGAAACTGAACTACCACAGAAGGCAATGTGACCACAGAGGCAGGGATTGGAGTGGTATGATAACAAGCTAAGAAATGCTGGTAGCTACCAGAAACTGGAAGAAACAAGGAACAGATTGTCCCCTAGCACCTCCAGAAGGACCTACCATCCCCTTGATTTTGGCCTCCAGAACTGTGGGAGAATATGCTTTTGTTATTTTAAGCCACCAAGTTTGTGGTCATTTGTTACAGACAGGTAGGAAACGTTTTCCCTTGGAAGATGTGAGATACATACACCATGGACCTGAAAAAATCTAGTAACTTTCGGGATTTGCACCTAATGATGATGTTTATCGGTAGTTCCATGGAGTAAGCACAGCCTTTGAGTTGATAGTCTGAGTAACATCCTTCCCTTTTGATCTGAGCACACTCCCTAACCTGGCTATCAAAATTAACTTTCAACCTCCTTATAGAATTGTTTCCTAAATTGGCAGACTGTTTCAGTGATGTCTTTTAAGAAGAGGCATATTTGTCCCCGCCGAATACCATTTCAGATCCCCTCTTCTGTAAACACACATACTCCTTTTTAAAGATTCAAGTTATGATCAGTTTTTATTTCACATTACAAATTAACCCAAAGCTTCCTTTATGGGTACAAAATTGATGGTTGAAGTAATTGTTCTCTCAAATGGTTAATTACATTTCTAGTTGCCTACTTGAAGGTCTAATTAGCCAATTGCAAATGCTTTTGTAGGGGCAAGGAGATAATTGGCATTCTCAAGCAGGTAATTAGAAAAGCAATTAGTAGTGCCCACAAATAATTACAAGAATGAAAACTGTACCCACCAAAATGATACCAGTGTCTATTGGGCAGAAAAGCAGTCTCTAGAAAGTGTCAGGAGACTTAGTGCCTCTGGCAGTATTAGAATGACAAGCAGTAAAACAGCCTCAGCCTACACCTAGTCGCATAGACAAGTAACCTTGTGTGAATGGGCCATCCCAAGCTTTTCTTGCTCCGGCAAAGGGCTGCACTTGGGGAAGTTTCCCCACTGCCAGTGATAACCTGCCAGACACATCAGGAACGCTGCAGTCTTCAAAGTCCTTTCATTCCTGGAACTAACATGCTGTGAAATCCATTCAAGAGTGTGGTGTTTGGTGATGCTGTATTGTCAACGTCCATTTCGTGGGTGCTTAAAGGACCCTGTGAAGAGCGTCATTTGGTTTTGGTTGCTTTTTTGACTGGACCTGACCCACTCTTCAAGTACCGGCACCTCAGTGGGATGGTTCAGCAAAGGCGCCTGGAGAGAAGCTTCCGGTGGCCGGTGGCTTGTCGACAGTGCTGTGGCTCCTGGCGTGCTCTTTGCTCTTTGCCACCCAGTTAGAAGCCAGCTGCTCCAGATACAGGAGAGGGGCTAGAAATGGGAAACCTGGTTTTGTCTGATAGTGAGTCAAGCAATTGGACTCCCATGTAACAAGGAAATAAAAAATAAAACTTGTTAAGACAGTCATTATTCTGAATGCTTGAAAATAGTAAATCTTCTGTCAAGAAACAGGAAAACAGACTGAATCACCACATCTCCTGACACATTTCAGAATGAGTGCACACAGCACAGATTACAGGTGCTGGATGGCACTAGTGATAATGGCCCTGGAGGCTCCTGCAAAGCCCCAAGTGTTATGGCTAAAAGGGTTCAATTGTTGGTGGTGTAGATAGCTGACCGAAGAGCTAAGGAGTACAGGATCACAGTTTCCAGAGACAGAGCACGTGTGCCCGAAGAATTAATGACTTAACTGGGAAAAAAAACTCTCTCTCATTTTCTCTTGTTTTTACGTTTTTTTGCAATGCCCTGTATTTTCCCATCATTCCTCTCGCCTGTTCTTATTTAGTTTAATCAAGACCTCCTGCTTCGTAAGCTGGGGCAAAATGTCTAAGACGATGGAAAAAACTTACCTTGAATAAAAGTCAAAACAAATGCAAATCCGCAATTATCGTTGAGCAGTTTAAACATTGCAGCACAATTGAGGATTAAAATCTGGAAAAATGTATCCAAAATAAATACACAACCAAGAGGTTGTTTTTTAAATTAGCAGTGATTGAAGGATAATACAGAAGGATTAAAGGCCTTAATTACACAACAGCTAAAGAATAAGCAGAACTTGCTTAAAATATAGTACAAAACAGTTTTGTTATCCAGGAAATAAAGAGATTTTGATTCCGTTAATACGTTCTGTTTGCTTTCATTCTCCAAACACATTTCACGTGTGTGTACATTTATGTTTTGCAAGTCAATTTTGGGACTAGAGAATATTTTTTTGTGATCTGAGATGTAATCTATCTTATCTGTGTCCCCAGAGCAGAACAGTCTCGAAAATGTCATCACCCAGCCTCCACATCATAATGAATCCAGCAACCTCCCAAAGCCAACTGGTCAGTTTACCCTCCCCCACAAAAAACCTCTGTGCTTTCGGAAAAGCTCCCTTACTTTGAATTGAAGCCTCCATCATTGTAACTTCTACCCAACGGTCCTTTGTTCCTGTTCCTGGTCCCCACAGTCTGCTCCAGGGAGGGTCCATGCTGCTACACTGTAGACTTTCCCATAGCAGGAAGCCCACGGGCTAGATCTTTCCTCCTGACCCCCACGGCCTCTTTCATGGTTGCATTTGAACCCATTCTTGCCTTTTCGTAAGCAGCACAGAGCAACAGCTCAATTGAGTTTATAGTCAACCAGAGATGCATTCTTCAAGTGGGGCAGGGAGAGAGAGAAGAAATGAAATTCTCTACCTCGTTTAAGCTGTAAAAACTTGTCACTTGACTTTAAAAAAAAAAAAAAAACTTTTAAACTGAATGTGTTTGCATCAGAGAGACTTTACATGAATATATTCTTAGAAATGCCACGCTTAAGGTAATACTGCATTGGCTTTTCAGGTTTTATTCTGTTTCTCCTATTTGCTGCTTCTTTATTTTAATAACCTTAAAGTAGAAAACAATCAAAAGGCCCTGATTTTCGTTACTCTCCATTTCTCCACACATAGATCGTACTGCATGTAGTACTTTCATAGGATTGCAGAAACAAGGGATTCTGAACTGGATACATGTTCTCTTCCTCGCCATCTCCCAACTGGGTACAGTTTCTATATGATTTACGTAGAGCACCCCAGAGGGGTCCAAAAACATCAGTGAACCCAAAAATTTGTCAGGCAACAACTAGTGACTGTGGTAATTTCAAGAAAAATATGTCATGGTGTGTTCCTACCTCAATGCCTTTCCATTTCCTCTTTTCTCTGCCTGGAATTCTTATCCCCCTCCTCCACTAACTTCCAAAAACTTTACCCAGCTTAGTCCTTCAGCTCCGTCAAGCTTTTGCTCAAATATAACCTTGACAGTGAGGCCTTGCCTCCTCAGCCTATTGAAAATTTTATCTCCCCCTTCCCATACACAAGAACTCTGGTGGAGTAGTTCCTAAGGCATTTGACTGCTAACCAGAAGGCTGGTGGTTCAAACCCACCAGTCACTCCTCAGAAAGAAGATTGGGCAATCTACTTCCATAGAGACGCTGCCTTAGAAACCCAAGGAGGGGTCACTATGAGTCGATGACAGTGAGGTTTTTTTTTTTTTTTCCCCATACCCACACATCCCTGCCTTATTTTTCCATAATATTCATCATCATCTTACATACATTTTTTCATTTTTAATTGTGAACTACATCATTCATACAGAAAAGTGTACAAAATATTTATGTACAGCATAGCGCCAACACCTGGGTAAAGCAACCTCCTGGGTTAAGAAATTAGAAGCTGTACCAAAACGATTCCATGAGGCATCTTTTAGCTAAAAAACAAATGGGCTCATAAAATAACAGTACCACCTGTGAGTACTGTGTGCCTTTGAAAAATCATCAGCATGAGACCAAAAGGTCAACACTTACTCTAAAACAAAGATGAGAAGGCAAGTGGGCAGGGAAACTAGATTACTGGAAACAGAACAACCAGAATGAAAATAAAGAGAACATTGACCCACTATGTAAAGTGTAACCAATGTCACTCAACAAATTGTACAGAAATTGATAAGTGGGAACCTGATTTACTGTGTAAACTTTCACTGAAAACACAATAAAATATTATTTAAAAAGGAAAGAAAGTAATGGGATGTCTCCCTGTGTTCTTTCCAGGGGTAGCCACTGCCCTGGCTTTTTTGATCATCCCTCTCTTGCATGTTTGTTGTAGCATTATGTATGCATGTGGTGGTGGTGGTTGTTGGGTACCTCAGGTTGGCTCCAACTCGCAGTGACCCTGTGTACCACAGCACAGAACGCTGCCCAGTCCTCTGCCGTCCTCACAGTCCGTGCTGTGCTTGAGCCCATCAATCCTCTCACTGAGGATCTTCCCCTTTTTCACTGGCCCTCTGCTTTACCGAGCATGACATCCTTCTCCAGGAACTGGTCCCTTCTGACAACGTGGCCAGAGGAGGTGAGACCAAGTCTGGCCATTCTTGCTTCTGAGGAGCAGTCCACCACAGTTCTTCCAGGACAGATTTCTTCATTCTTCTGGCAGTCCATGGTGTTTTCAATATTCTTCATTAACACCACAATTCAAAGGCACCAATTCTCCTCTGGTCTTCCTAATTCATTGTCCGGCTTTCACATGCATATGAAGTGACTGAAAATACCATGGCTTTTGGGTTAGGTGCACTTTAGCCTCCAAGGTGACATCTTTGCTCCTTAATACTTTAAAGAGGTCTTTTCCAGCAGATTTGCCCCGTTACTATGATGTCTGATTCCTTGACTGCTGCTTCCATGCATGGATGTTGGTTGTGGATCTGAGTAAAGTGAAATCCTTGACAACTTCAATCTTTTCTCAGTTTATCATGACGTTGCTTATTGGTCCCGTTGTGAGGATTTTTGTTTTCTTTATGTGGAGGTATAATCCATACTGAAGGCTGTACTCTTTGATCTTCATCAGTTAGTGCTTCAAGTCATCTTCAAGATTGTGCCTTCTGCCTGTTGCAGTTGTTAATGAGTCTGCCCCTGCTCCTTTGCTGTGTTCTTCATATAGTCCACCTTCTCGGATTACGTGCTTAGCATACAGAATGAATAAGTATGGTAAAAGATACAACCTTGACATACACCTTTCCTGATTTCAAATCATGTACTTTCCCCTTGTTCTGTTCTAATGACAGCCGCTTAGTCTATGTACAGGTTCCTCATGAGCACAATGAAGTATTCTGGAATTCCCATTCTTTGCAGTGTTATCCATAATTTGTTATGTATGCATACACTAAAAATAGTAAACACATTTTATTTATAAATACACAATTTATGTATAAATACACAATTTATTTATTATAGTTAAAAGAAAAGACCAAGATCCCTGGAATCCTTTGTACAAATGAATTTCTAGAACAACCACTCCTTGGAAGGAAGGTTGGGCAATCCTACTTCCGTAGTGATACTGCCTCGGAAACCCAAGGAGGGGTCGCTATGAGTCAGGGCCGACTTGACGGCAAATAACAACAACAACAACTCCAAATTAGCCCAAAACTCATCCTTACCCCAGCCAACTTGCTTTTTCCTATATCTTTCACTCCAAGCCTCCCACCACTCCAGCTTTTCTTCCTCAGCTTGGCATTTATCTTCACCTCTGGTATTTACTTTTGCAAGATTATCAAATTTTTCCTAAATTCCTTTATCAGGACAATCTTCACTTTTGGCTTAGTTCAGAATCAAATGATGAAGGTACAATAATTTTATTGAAGAACATTCATCCCTCAGAATCCAAAGTAATTGTTGGGCAAGATGGTAGGTAACTTCTTTCATTCCCGAAACAGATGTCAGTGGTTATAGTTTCTGATCTGTGTTAGCCGTTGTAGTTCCGGTCCACTCAGCTGACTCATGGCTTGGACCTCATTGTCCTGAGAGTCAGACTCGGTTCCCTGGTACAGTCCTTACTCACTTTGCTCACGGTTATCCCATGAACAAGCCACAATTCCCATTTAGACTCATCCCAAAGATTGCAGCAAGCATACTGCTTCACAGATGATCTCATTTTGTTTTGATAATGTGCCCGATCATTTCATATACAATCAAAATGTGTAATCAGAGGTTATGCAAATGAGACTTTATCATCATTGGGACCTCTGCCTATTTGCAAATGTCCTTCATCCTCATCAAGTTGAAGTTAGCTGTTCTTTTCTTCTGCAGAGTTTTCAGTGGAACAATGTCCACCTTCCTTTTGTACTCTTGAGTCCAGAGAACAGCTCTCATTTTCTTTTTATGTTGTTAGAATTAGATGCCTCATTCAGCTATAATCTGACTTCTACAATAGCTGTAATCACTGTGTCACTGGCCCCTGAAATGAATTCCTAGATTCAGCAATCACTACACTATCAACATATATTAGGTGTAGCATCTAAATCTTCTATTGAGAATATAGCCATTTTTATCCCCATCCAAAGCAGTGCGCAGTCAGTGTAACAGTTTCTCTTTAAATTAACTTCCCTTGTAGCGTTTTATCTAAATTGCCTTCCCCCTACACTGGCACCGTTTTACTAGAAATCAAAGTTGTGGAGCAATAGAATACATCTATGGAGTGTAGGAGTTCTTCATTGAAGAAGAAATGTTGAAAGTTTTCTAAGAAAATATATAACTTATTTTTATAAGTTTTATTTTATATATATTTTAATATATAGTTTATTTTTCTTGCTTTTTAGCTTCAGCATCTTTGTATTTCTTTGTTCAAAAAACAAACTTTTAAGTGATAAATGAGGTTACTATACCCTCTGTTTAATAAATTGAAACTTTACAATAGACTAAACACACACACACAAACTCTACTCCCAAAAATGTAACTAAAGTGTGTATTTCAGTTTAAGAAATTTTACTTTACACCAAAACCATTCTTTCTGGAGATAATACCTAATTTCTGTGGCAAATTAATTCAATTCTTTGACAGACTTGTTACAGCCAGACATTTTAAAGAAATACAGTGGTGTAAAAGACTAGATTCATATAAATAGTAAAATTCTGAGAAGATACCTTAAAGAAGAGGCTTAAACATCTTTTTATCATTGCCTCAGAATTGATCATGAAAAGAAGACCTTGATAGTCCGTCGTGAATGAAAATTTTTATACAATTTTATAAAAAGAAGGAAAAGTGAGGTTATACTTTATCTGTGCTCCTGCTGTTTTTTCCTCCATGAGTTTATACATGAAGAAATATATATTCTTTTGTAAATTTATCTTTAGCTCAGTCTCCTAGTAAAGTTATCCTGTACTTGAAGAATTGTGTTTAGATGACCATCAAAGAAACTGATGGTGGGTTGTCAAATTGGCCAAGCTTCTAAGTTCAAACATGATGGTGATGATTTTCTGTGTTAAGAGTGGCCTCAACACATTTCCAAAACACATGACTGCAATAGTAGCTCATCGTATATATCCAGTTAAGCCACACTAAAGATAGTCCATAGTGCCTAAGGCACTTGACTGCTAACCAGAAGGCTGGCAGTTCAAACCCACCAGCACTCCTCAGAAGGAAGGTTGAGCAGTCTACTTCCATAGTGATACTGCCTCAGCAACCCAAGGAGGGGTCGCTATGAGTTGGGTCTGACTCGACGGCACATAACAACAACAAAGATACTCCTACCCACTACCATAGGTTTTATGAAATAACAGTTAAGGAGCTGAAAGCTTCATTCAGTTTAGTTACAAGATACTTGAGGACCACTTTGTTTTTTCATGAAAATCTGAAAATCTCATTGATGAGAAACAACCATAAAGATGCCAGGCATACATGGCTGTAATACATCAATCAGTTGGAAATTCATTCAGTCATCAAATACTTATTGACTACCCACTATGTGCTACCACATCTTTTACCAGTAGTAAGTGAAATAAATCTTAAAAATAAATGTATTGAAGGTGAAATTGAGAAATGACTGCTAATGAGTATGAGGTTTCTCTTGGAGATAATGGAAATATTCTAAAACTAGATTATAGTAATGGTTGCACTACTCTGAATATACCAAAGACTACTGACGTGTGCATACGTACTTTTAATGAGTGGCCTGTGTGGTACGTGAATTATATCTTAATAAAGTTATTTATAGTATTGGCTTTCAGCCTGAGTTGACCAAATAGGCAAGTGTGCATCAAGCAATTTATGAGGCAGTCCTGAAGAAGATGGGCCACTTGGATTTGGGATTGGAGTAGCATTCTCTCCCCTCTGCATAAATAAGCAAGCCCAATCCTTGTAACACATTATGCTTTTTTTAAAAAATCACAAATTTACAGAAAAGTTACAAATATGAAAAAGTTCTTTTTTCATCATACCATTTGAGAGTAAATTGCTACCTAAGAACCGCTTACTTTCTAATATTTTTATGTTTATTTCCTGAAAATAAGGACATTCTCCTACTTGACACTGGTATGTTATTACCATCACATCCTCAGACTCCAGGTTGTCCCAATGATTTGGAGCAAAATTATAAGAGATCCATGTGAGAATCGGGCATTGCATTTAGTCTTCTTCAGTCTCAGTCTTTCCTCGACGTTCATGAGGAAGTAAGAGTCCCCTTGGAACACAGGGCAGTTCTGCTGCAGAATACCTCTTTAAAGGATCGAAAAGCAAAGATGTATCTTTGAAAACTGTTGTTGTTGTTATGTGCCGTTGAGTCAGACATGACCCATAGCTACCCCTCCTTGGGTTTCCGAGGCAGTATCACTACAGAAGTAGATTACCCAGTCTTCCTTCCGAGGAGTGGCTGGTAGGTTTGAACCACCAGCCTTCTGGTTAGCAGTCAATTGCCTTAGGCACTGTGCTACCAGAGCTCCTCTTATGTGCCTAACCCAAGCCACCGTGTTTTCAGTTGCCTCAGATGCATGTGAAAACTGGACAATGAATAAGGAAGACTGAGAAATAGTTGTTTTTGAGGTATGTTGGTGGCAAAGAATACTGAAAATACCATGGACTGCCAGAAGAACAAAGAAATCTGTCCTGGAAGAAGTGCAGCCAGAAAGCTCCTTGGAGACAAGATGGCCAGACTTTGTCTCACCTACTTTGGTCATGCTGTCAGAAGGGACCATTTCCTGGAGAAGGATGTCATGCTTGGTAAAGTGGAGGGTCAGCAAAAAAAGGGGAAGGCCCTCTACAAGACGGAGTACACAGCAGCTTCAGTGACGGGTCAGGTATAGCAAGGACTGTGAGGCTGGGCACAGGACCGGGCAGTGTTTTATTCTGTTGTACACAGGGTCGCTTTGAGTTGGAGCCAACTTTAAGGAACCTAACAACAACAACAGGAACTCTTTATGGGCATTTGGAAAACTTTAAGGTGGGGTAGAATACCTTGCCAGGGAGGAAACAAATAAGGAGAGAGAGTAAAGATCAGTGGAAGAGAGAAATAAAATTTAGGCACAGAAGGTTCTGAAATTGCAATGAATTATTCTGTTTCCAACTGTGTTGAATAAACCATTCTACCCTTTATTTGTAAAGGGTGTTAGAATATTATTACCTTTGAAATGCAAATTACATGGTTAACCATTGTTCACTTTTCTAAACTCTTTAATTATTTAACTTGTGGATGGGGGATATTGTTCATGGATTATATCAGGTAAGAATCAAATCCATTTACACCCACACAGTTCAGTGTCTGCATTAACATGACTTTACTTTTTAAATGTCTTCATTAACATGACTTTACTGCTCTACTGTCTTCTCCATGACTTCACTATTCCAAGAAACTCCTGTCCAGGAAGATATAAATTGCAATTAACTTTATTGTTCCTTTGGAGAACTTTTGAAAATCCATTTAAAGGCATAGTACACCACCTAATTTTCAGTATAGAGCATGAAATCAGTATTCACTATACACTTTGAAACCCTCTCTTTGTTAGTCCATCAATCCTAACCTTTTATATCCTAACCCAGAACCATTCTCAAACCCTCCTCCATTGAAAACCTTGCCTTAAACCAGACTCCCCGCCTCCCCAAGCTTCTTAAATATCCTGTCTTTGCCCTCCCCATCAGAGAGACTACTGAAATTGTACCAAGTAACCACCTCCCTTGCGGTGGTATATTAGTTTTCTAGGGCTGCCAGAACAAAGTACCACAAGATGAGTGGCTTATAACAGAAATTTAATCTCTCAGTGTTCTGCAGCCTGGAGGTTTGAGATTGAGGTGTCGGCAGGGCACGCTCTCCCTGAAGGCTCAGAGGGAGGGAGCCTTCCTTGCAGCTTCCAGCTTGTGTTGGTTTCAGGCGTTCCTTGGCCTGTAGCAGCGGCTCTTCAGTCTCTGCTTCTGTCTTCCCATGGCCCTCTGCCCTCTGAATCTCTCTGCTTCTCGGCTCCCGTTCTTAAGAGGTTACCAGTATTCATGGATTAGGGCTACTCTACTCCATTAGGACCTTATGTTAACAAACTACATCTGCAAAGACTCTTTCCAAATAAAGCCACATTCATAGATTGCACGTGTTAGGAACTCAGCATAGCTTTAAAAAAAAAAAATTCACTGCCATCCAGTCGATTCTGACTCATAACGACCCCCTTTGGGTTTCCTAGGCAGTAAATAGGAGCTCTGGTAGCATCGTGCCTAAGGCACTTGACTGCTAACCAGAAGGCTGGTGGTTCAAACCCACCAGCCACTCCTCCGAAGGAAGGGTCTCTACGAGTCAGGGCTGACTCCATGGCACATAACAATAACAACAACAGGCAGTAAATAATGGAAGTAGATTGCCCAGTCTTCCTTCCTCAGAATGGCTGATGAGTTTGAACTGCCAACCATCTGGTTATCAGTGCCTTAGGCACTACACTACCAGACATCCTTACCAAAAAAAAAAAAACCTCACTGCCTTGGAGTCATTTTCCGACTCATAGGGACCCTTCCTTGGGTTTCTGAGTTGATATCTCTATGGAAGTAGATTGCCTAATCTTCCTTCCGAGGAATGGCTAGTGAATTTGAACCGCCAGCCTTCTGGTTACAATCAAATGCCTTAGGCACTACACCATCAGAGCTCTTTGTTGTTGTTGTTGTTATTTGCCGTCGAGTCGCCCCCGACTCATAGCGACCCCTCCTTGGGTTTCCGAGGCAGTATCACTACAGAAGTAGGATTGCCCAACCTTCCTTCCGAGGAGTGGCTGGTGGGTCAGAGCTCTTTAGGGGCACACAAATCAACCCCTAACAAGGGGTAAGCAATAAGCTAACTTTGCTTTATTAACAGGCTGCGAAGCAGCCTATTTAAGTGGTAATTTGCCAGAGCCCCATTCAGCCCTGGAAGTGTGATTAGAGCTGTTTCCCCTCAGACTTAGGGAATCTGTAAGTTCTTCATACTTGTCTTCGAGGAGAAAAAAGACAAACCCACTGTCATCAAGTTGATTCCAACTCATAGCTGTAAATCAGGTTACCAAAGCTGTAAATCTTTATGGAAGTAGATTGCCTCATCTTCCTCCCATGGAACAGCTGGTGGGTTCAAACTGCCTACCTTTTGGTTAGAAGCCCAGTGCCTTAACCAATGCACCACCAGAAGCCATACCTTAAGCCAGACTCCCCTCCCACAGAAGCCAGAAACTTACAACAATAAGCACAGCAATGGAAAGAAGAATTAATCATTCCTGTCAGAGAAAACTTAGTGGGGAAAAAAAAATCACAAAATCATTATAAATACAATTCATTTGAAGTTATATTTCAGTATTACATTATTTTCTCTCTGGCATTCAGACACCTGAAAGTCACTTTAAAATATGTTGGTGAACAATTCTTATTCTCCAGAAGTACATTTTAAAAACAGCAATATTTCATAATAACAGTATAAAATGAAAGTAATTGACTGTCTCTTGCCTTGTGGGACTTGGCTTTTAATCTAAATAGATATGAAACAATGGCATTCATCTCTATGAGATGTTTGTAGACTTAAGAGAAATTAAGTCACAAGCCTAGAAGGCTAGTTCATAAATCAGCAAATCGGATAAATCGGGAAAACTTTTCCAGGATTCAATCCAGGGACTCCTTATTCCTCTGCAATTTCTTACCTATGTCGTATGTCCTTTTAGGAAGGGTTCATTTCCCATTGAATGTTTGGGGAAAAGACTGAATAAAATTAGAATGTATAAGAGCTTACAACATTTATGTCATTTTTGATTTAACAATTTTAAAAGACTTGTTCAAAAATTACTGGTGATTTTAGCTTTCTTGGAGGTTTTCTAAAATGCGGTTGCTATCTGGACATGCAGTAACAACCATGCCGTGAGCAGTGGTAGAATGGGCTGTCATGTACCCATTAAGACCTCACTAAGAGGCAAAATGGTGCAGCTGAAAGTAGTTTTAATGACTTGAAATTGTGTGGAGTGCTTTCTAGAACTAAAAGGGTGCTGATTTATTTACCTGGAATACTTCCCTAAATTAATTTGGCAGGATTACTCTGGTCCTAATCCTTTTACAATGAAATTTATATGTTAATATCTGTAAATGGTCCATCATCTTTTTTCCTGAAGGTGTAATATATTGCAGTGACACGGATCTACAGCAGTCATTGAAGAAAGAGGGAAATTAACCCATCCCTTAAATAGGAGCAAGTAGTACAGTTTTACATAGACTGCCTTTGTGATTTTGAATGTGCTCTTACAGATAAAACAGCACTTAACGTAAACTGTTACTGAGAACAAATAGAATCACAGTCTGTTCTTAGTTCCTGTGAAATGTATACTTTCCATTGGAAATATGGAAGAGGCTTTACTCTGGCATTACTCTTTTTTGTCTCAGTGCTTTTTTTTTTTTTTTTAACATTTTAAACAAACAGGTTTTCTGCATATCTTTCTAGCTAAGCATATTCTTTGCTACAAATTATGTCCTAATGGAATTTTCAGCATAGAACAGTTTTTCCTATTTTTATTTATTTTATGGAAATGGTAACCATAATTATTAACACAGAAATAGACTCTTCCAACAGCAAAGTCAGAACCGCTCTATTGGCACATTCCTGTTCTCCAGTTTTGTATCTTTTTTTTTACCCCCACAGTCATGAACATCACCTTGGTACTTAGGACTGTAGTCATGCAAATAGCTCAGTAAGTATAAACATGTCAATAAGTATAAACATCGTGAGATGTCTATGAACTGGGAAATACATTATTTATAAAACTAATAAATGATGAGCTTTTTAAATGAATATGTTAAGTTCATATAGCTGACATTTAATTACTTTTTAGTATGTGCCAGGTACTATGGTGAAAGGTATGTCACACACTTAACTTCTTTGATCCACATAGGAACTTCATTTATCATTAGAGAGGAGCAAACCTGAGGTTTGAGAGGTTAAAGCGTTTGTCCAAAGCACGTGGTGAGGATGTGAACCCAGGTTTGTCTACTACTTCACAGCTGGGTTCTGAAGTGCATTGATGCACTGCTTTTCAAATGTACTCCTCCTAATTGCCCGCTTGACTAACACCTCCCTAGGACGCACAAAATACGGTTATGGGTCTCCTAATGCCTACAATATGTTCTATGAAGTAGGATGCCACTCCTCAGAAGAAAGGTTGGGCAATCTACTTCCGTAGAGATACCACTTCAGAAACTCAAAGAGAGGTGGCTATGAGTCGACTCCACGGCAGTGCGTTGTGTTGCATTGCGTTGTGTTAGACCAGCCAAGTTGCGGGAGTTGAGGGGGACTGGGGTTGGGAGTCCCATCGTGGGCCCCCATCACCACAGACTAGGTGGCTTCCAGACAGCAACCAGGAAGAAGTAGGGCTCCAGCCTCAAGACAAGGGCCTCAGACACCTGGGTGCCCCAGCCCACGGATGTATATGCAGTCAGATGTTGTCCAAGCAAACATTAAGTGGCACATACTTGTACTTAAATTCATGCCTACCACAAACAACAAAGAGTCAAGGAGCCTTAAAATGAAAGCCAGGAATTTTTGAGTGGATTGTGACAGGATATATTGGAGGTGAGTTTCCTCTGGTCCTAACATCCCCCAGGTGGAAATCCTATTAAAATGACAGGGGTGTCAACTTGAAAATATTATGCAATACGCAAATAATTTATTCTCTACAACTTCTTCAGAACTTGTCTCAATTGCTTTTAAAGAATACATCTACTAATATGTATAGGAAGGAGTAAGCGAGTACATGCATGTGCATATGTATGTATGGCTGTAGGCATATTGGTATACACATCTGTGTGTGCTGCATACGTATCCATGTATATAATAAAGAACCTTGACAACACGAACCTTTGGGAATCCCAAAAAAAAGACCTTCTGAGGATGTTCTTGGACGCTTTAGTCCCCTGTCACAGCAAATTACGTTACTTTCAAGATGCAGATTTTTTTTTTTTAAATCAAGCCTATGACTTGTTTTGTCTTTTTCAATCTTGAAGTTACGCACTTTCAGGATCCCTTCCCTTTCAGGATCCCTTCCCGCTCCTTCGTTCACCATTTATGATTCTGTAAGGTGATTTCAGATACATAAAACAATAGCTAGATAGTTTGGGACTTCCTACCATTGACATTTTAGCTGTATTAAATCACTTGACTGCTAACTAGAGAATCCTGGTGGTTCACACCCACCAGCCACTCCTCGGCTGGGCTATCTACTTCCGTAGTGATACTGCCTCAGAAACCCAAGGAAGGGTCACTATGAGTTGATCTGACTTGATGGCACAAAACAACAACACCAACAAACAAATCACACATTTATGGCTATTACTTTCCATCTGGTTCACTCCACTTGAATATCATCCACTTGACTCAGTTGTGCTAGGAGTTTGTTGAGGGTATCAGGGAGTTTAAAACCCATTGTCACCGAGTTGCGAAGCAGCTGGTGGCTTTGTACCACCAAGTAGCAGACAAGTGCTTTAAGCATTGTGCCACCAGGGCTCCTTTCAGGAAATTTAGTTCTGTATAATATGGCAGAACCAAAAAGCAACTTTTAACTTGACAGGACTCCGGTTACTTAAGCACGGGGTGTGGGTGGGGGTGTGACACTTGCACACACACAGGCAGCATTATGTGGTTTGAAGATTATCTGGCATGTTTGTCAGTTAGGGACTTTTACTGAACTAGGTTCTAAAAATCCCCCAGTAATAACCTAATATCATGTAAGAAAACTCCACAATGGAATGGATTTGCACATTTCGAAATTAAGTGCATTTTCCCAGCATGGTATCCACTTACCTAACACTTTATGCTACAGAAAACGATAAATTATCCAGTGTGATCTAAAGCTATCAGAAACATTTAAAAGTTTTATAGTACAGTATTTTAAAGTTTACTAACCATTATATAAAATTAATAAGATAGTTTATACAGTTTCTTGCTTTATTGATTGTGGGTAATAACCTGTAGATGGGACTAGAGTTGTATGATGTGACTAACTGCCTTTAAGGGAAACTTATTTAAACTTCAGTAATTTACTTCAATGTTTGTCAGATGCTTTGCATTTCTGAAGTCTTAGCGAGGAATGGTCAGGGACTGAGTTGCTTTATTCACTAACAATTTGGTGGAGAATTTCTTTAAGGGAAGATGTGGCTTTTAATGCATAAATTTTTTAGACAGACTATTGAAGTTGAAATTTCATTTCAAGAGGCAGTCAGCTTTGTTTAACTCTATATTTTTAGTATCCAAAGTTACTGAACCAGACATTGCTTTAATTAATAACTATAGGATGTGAGGCAGTTCCAGTGCTGCTTTTTCTATTAACTTGCAATTTCCTGTAGGAAATTAATTAAATGAAAGAGGGGGTGGCCGGCAAGAATAAATACAAGCTACAGTTGGGAGCCACAAAAATTCATCAGAACAAATTAAGCTGCATGACTTTTCTTTTTTTTTTTAATTCTATGAAGTTTCTCATTCTTAAGTGAAATTTGAAAAAGAAACAGAGCCATTCACAAAGTGATCAACTTCAATATAATATAAAAGACATTAATTAATCCAAAACGAAACTCACTGCTATAGAGTTGATACCGACTCATAGCAACCCCCTTTAGGTTTCTGAGGCGGTAAATCTTTACAGAAGATGGATTTGAACTCCCAGCCTTCTGGTTAGCAGTCAGATGGCTTACTCATTACACCACCAGAGCTCCTTCATTGATTGATAGACGAGGATAGTAAATTCTGTGACAGTGTAGTTAATGGTTAAGAATGTAGATTCTGGAAACAGACTGAGTTCGGATTCTGACTCTGCTAGTTACTAACAACGGGACTTTGGACAATCTACTTAACCTGCTGCATCTCAATTTCTTTCTGTTTAAAATGGGGGTCATAATATCGACCTCAAAGCATTGGGGTAAAGTTAATAGCTGCAGTACCTGCAGCATGTAGTAAGTGCTACGTTAACTATCGACTGGAATTGTTGTTGTTGTTGTTGTTGTTCGGTGCTGTTGAATTGCTTTCGACTCGCAGCGACCCTGTCTACAACAGAACGAAACACGGCCGGTCCTGGGCCATGCTCCCAGTCGTTGCTAGGCGTGAGTTCATTGGTGCAGCCGCTGTGTCAGTCCACCTTGTGGAGGGTCTTCCCTTTTTTCACTGACCCTCCACTTTACCAAGCATGCAATTAACCAGTAGTTAAATGTAGTTAGTAGATTAAATTCATACTATAAAATATTAAAATTTTAAAAAAAATCATCTTTTCATTTACGTAACTCTTTCTACAACCACTGGAGCCTACTTTTTAGAAAACAAATTTAAATTTATATAAAACTCTAAAAACACTGCCAGCGAGTCGATTCGACTCATAGCGACCCCACCTTGGGTTTCTGAGGTGGTATCTCTACGGAAGTAAATTGCCCAGTCTTCCTTCTGAGGAGTGGCTGGTGGGTTTGAACCCCCAGCCTTCTGGTTAGCAGTCAATTACCTTAGGCAGTATATCTTCTTTTTCTGAGTCTTTCAACATTCATTTACCTACTTTGTAAGTGATTTACATGGAACTCCAAAGAGTACAAAGAGCTCTGATGGTACAATCATTAAGCTCAGCTACAAACCAAAAGGTTCAAACCCGACCAGCGACTGTCTGCTTCTGTGAAGATTACAGTCTTAGAATCTGTGAGGCAGTTCTACTCTGTTAGAGGGTCACTGTGAGTCAGAATCCACTCAACCACGTTGGGTTCCATAGGGACCGATGTAGTTGTGTTTACGTATTTGTAAGTCAGTGTCATGAGTTCCAGATCCCAAGAGTCTGATAAATTTTTCAACTGACTAAAAGAATTCTTTCTGAGATTCCAGAAATTCTTGGGAAAATATTTGGAAGAATTTTGCCAGTTGACCTGCAGAGAAACACTGCAGCTGGCACCTTAATTACTGGCACTTAGATGGGCAACACAAACCCATTAGTAAGGGTGGCAGGTTTTCAGACTCATAGTGACCCCTCCTTGGGTTTCTGAGGCTGTATCACTACAGAAGTAGATTGCCCAACCTTCCTTCTGGGGAGTGGCTGGTGAGTTTGAACCACCAGCCATCTGGTTAACAGTCAAATGCCTTAGGCGCTATGCCACCAGAGCTCCCTTAAATGGGTGACTCAACCCCATCAGTAAGGGTGGCAGGTTTTCAAACTATGGCTACCTGTTCATAGCTATGTCTCTGCTCATGCTACAATCAGTATGGATTGCAGTTTAAATAGAAACATAATAAAATGTAGAATTAACGACTCTACTGCTTTGACTGTATTGGTTATCTAGTTCAAAAGATTAACCGATTTTACTTTTGGCTTCATTTGGGCTGAATGTCAATGCCTAGTCTGTGACATACCTGAAACAGCTTTTTGTTCTTTATTGTTGTGTGCTTATGCTCATTGGAGTGTGTCTCCTTACCAGGATGGCCTTATAAAAGTTACTTTTAATTCCCCACGTTAATTAAAGATTTCCTTACATTTACAGGTTGTCTTGGTTTGAGGGTTTGTTTTTTGTTGCGATCTCTTTTGATTTTGGGTTTGGTAGTACCTCTTTTCACTCCATCTTATATGATCTATCTTTGCTGTATGAATGCTTCAGGTATTACTTCTCATTAAGTAATAACAATGAGGGACAGAAACAAATAATTGAATCACTGAATATATTTGCCAACAAACACATCTGGACTTTTTTCTTCTTGCACTGTTTTAAGAAGGACAGCATTTGGAAAATGTTTCTAACTTGTTTGTTTTCTTGTTGAAAGTGAAATTAGCAACGTTTTCCAAATGATATCTTTTTCAGGGCACTATGACCACTAACATTGAATATATTTTCATGTGCTTTTGACCATTCGTATAACTTCTGTGGGGAGGTATCTGTCCAATTTTATTGCCCAGTTTTAATTGGGTTGTTTTTCTTACTATTAAGTTTTAAGAACTGTAAGATTAAAAAAATATATATTTTTGGATATAAATCTTTTGTCATATGTGTAGTTAGCAAATATTTCTTCCATGTTTATAACTTGTCTTTGCATTTTAGTAAAGGTGTCTGTCCTTTGAAGAGCAGATATTTTTAATTTGATGAAGTTCAACTTATTGAATTTTTGCTTTTATGAATTGTGCTTTTAATATTGAACTCAAGAAATTTTGATCTAACCTGAGGTCATAAAGATTTTCTCATGTTATCTTCTAGAAATTTTATTGTTTCAGCTTTTATATTTAGGTCTATATTACATTTTGAATTTGTTTGTTTTAAATATAGTTATAAGTAAGGGACAAAGTTATTTTTCTTTTTCCATATAGATATCTAATTGTTTTAGCACTTTCCTGCCCCTATTGAATTACATTGGTTACTTTGTTGCAAATCAATTGAATATTTAGATATGAGTGGTACTATTTTTCACTCTATTCTCTTCCATTTATATACATTTACTTTTATACCAAGGAGCTCTGATAGCATAGTGGCTAAAGCACTTGACTGCTAACCAGAAGGCTGGCGGTTCAAACCCCACCAGCCACTCCTCGGAAGGAAGGTTGGGCAATCCTACTTCCATAGTGATACTGCCTCGGAAACCCAAGGAGGGGTCGCTATGAGTCGGGGC
>NW_006921669.1:10074150-10079055 GCF_000298275.1 Orycteropus afer afer
GTTCTAGAATTGTCAATTAGGTCAATTTGATTGAAATGCTATTCAATTCTCTTTCATCCTTAGTTTTATATCCTTACTGATCCATCAATTACTGAAAGAGAAGTGTTAAAATCTCCAACCACAATTTGGGTCTTGCTTCTTTCTCTTTCAAATTCTATCAGTTTTTGCTTCACGAATTCTGAAGCTCCATTGTTAAGCATATGCACCTTTGGTACTGTTACATCTTCTTGAAAGAACCCTGGTGGTGCAGTAGTTAAAGCACTCAGTTGGGAATCAAAAAGTTGGCGATTCAAACCCACTAACCACTCCAAGGGAGAAAGATGTGATGTAGTCCACTACATAAAGATGACAACCTTAGAAACCTGTAGGGTCGCCATGAGTCAGAAGTGACTCAATGGCAGTGGATTTGGAATGTTTTCTTAATGAATTGACTTCTTTACCATTAATAATGTCCCTCTTTTTCCTGGTAATTTTCCTTGCTGTCTAAACTCTACTCTTTCTGACATTAATATAACCACTCAGGTTACTGTTGTTTAGTATTTGCATGATATATTTTATTCCATCTTTTTATTTTTAACCTAAGTGTGTCTATATAAGAAGCTCTGGTGGTACAGTGGCTAAAGAATTTGGCTGCTAACCAAAAGGTCAGGAGTTCAAACCCACTAGCCACTCTGTGGGAGAAAGATGAAGCAGTCTGCTTCCATAAAGATTTAAAGCCTTGGAGACCGTATGGGGCAGTTTCACTCTGTCCTATAGGGTCGCTGTGAGTTAGAGTCGACTCATTGGCCATATGGGGGTTTGGTGTATTTATATGGGTTTCTTGGAGACAGCTTTGATTGCGTCTTTTGCGTATTTATCCCATATGACAGTTTCTACCTTTTAATTTCTGCAATAAGACCTGCAAAACTCATAACCCACATAAAGCAGAAACCTATCAGAGAAGGAAAACATGAATATTTTCAACTAATAGAGAGTAATAGAAAAGTGGTAAGACTGCACCCTGTCAAAAGTGAAAAACTTGCGTGAACCAGAAAAACAAGACCTCAAGTTCCAGCTCTCAATATACAGGCTTCATTGTATGTTTAGACCACTTACATTTCATGTAATTATCAATATGACTGGGTTAAAACCCATCAGCTTAGTTGTTTACAGAATCTAGTATGGGTCTAGTAGTATTTCTTCTCATGGCATACGTATTTCCATATTTTCCTCCCACTCTACATGTACTTATATAAACTCATTCTAATTCCTCATATGGGCCACATTCTCACTAAAAACCAAAAAACAAACCCAAAGCTGTCGAGCTGACTCCAACTCAGAGGAACCCTACTGGACGGAGTAGAACTGTCCCATAGAGTTCCCACGGCTGCAGTCTTTATGGAAGGAGACTGCCACATCTTTCTTCCTTAGAGTACAGCTAGCTGGTAGGTTCAAACCCTCAGACTTGGCACAACCACTGTGCCATCGGGGCTCCTTACATTCTCATCAGCCTCCTCATGTTTCCACAGGTTATTCTTTCTGTCTAGTTCACCCTTCCCAGACTTCCCTAGTCCCTCAACCTCGCTTAACTGGTTCTTGCTCCTCCATTAAAAAAAAACTGCAACCCACTGCCACTGAGTCAATTCCGACTCATAGCGACTCCCTTTGGGTTTCCGAGACAGTAAAACTCTATGGAAATAGGTGTGGAGCACTTCTACTCTGCACACATGGCATTGCCATGAGCCGGAATCCACTCAAAGACAACTGACAACAGCAACAAAGACTAGATTCCTTTAAGAAGGTTTTTTCCCATTGTGATTTTGGGAAGAGGCTCTAGTGACTCCTAACCAGAAGGTCAGCAGTTCAACCCCACCAGCTGCTCCATGGGAAGAAAATGAGGCAATCTACTTCCATGAAGATTTACAGCCTTGGAAATCCAGTGGGGGTCTCTGTGAGTCGGAATTGTAGCACTGGGTTTGGGTTTTCTGTGCTTTTTAAATTGTGATTTGGGTGAAAGTTTACAGAACAAATTCATTTTCCATTCAACAGTTCATGCACATTTTGTTTCTTGACATTGACTACAATCCCCACAATGTAACAGCTCTCTTCCCACTCCCTCCCTGTGGTTACCTTTTCCTTGTGTCCTTTCCTTTGCATTCCCACCCTCTGAGCTATATCCCTGTACAAATGCTGCCATTCTGGTTTCCCCTGGCTCACTGTTCTAAGGAGTGTCCCTACCTCGCATAGTTGTTCACCTCTAAGACCTTTCTTTGTTTAGTTGGAAGGTAAGCCAGGGGAGTGACTTCCATTTCCAGTCTCAAACAGTGACTAGGTGCTGTAGTCTCAGGGGTTTCACTAGTCTCCATCAGACCAGTTTTTGTTGTTATGTGCCGTCGAGTTGGACCCAACTCATACCGACCCTTCCTTGGATGTTTCCAAGGCAGTATCACTACGGAAGTAGATTACCCGACCTTTCTTCCGGGGAGTGGCTGGTGGGTTTGAACCGCCAGCCTTCGGGTTAGCAGTCAAATGCCTTAGGCACTACGCTACCAGAGGTCTCTGATTTGGAGTTTGGTTCTACATTTTTCTCCCACTCTATCCAGGATCTCCTATTTTGATCCCTTTCTGAGTGGCTAGCAGTGCTAGCCAGGCACCATCTAGTTCTTTTGTTCACATGATCTCAAGGTCTACTAAACCCTTGCACTAATTGTTTCCATGTGTCTTTAATTTTCTTCTCTCTTCTTTGCTCTGGAGGAGGAGAGACCAATTGTTGTAACTTAGATGGCCAGTTGCAAACTTTCAAGGCCCCATTTGCTACTCACCAAAGTAGGATGTAGAACAGTGTTTTTGTTATTCCAATTGAGCTTGAGACCATGGGCCCAGCAACTCACACCCTTAAGGTGTTAGGCAGTGGCTAAGAAGTTATCATAACTTTGCCCCCTCTTAGCTTTCTCTCTATGGATATTCTTATAACACCTACAAAGACATATCAAATTTGATATCGTCTGCCAAATTTGTGCACTCCCTTTTCCCTGCCCACACCTGATCATTTTGCCTGTGAACCTACATGTCCACCATGGATTGGTTGTTCTTACTGATACCACAGTGTTGTGTATGTGAAAGTGTTACCTTTGTTACCTCTACCTCCCGTGCATCTCTGTATATCTCTTCAAGAAGCTTTTTTTTTTTTTTTTTAATATTTCAAGTCTAGGCTAATTTCAGGTCTAGGTTTGGCCCTTACCTTTAAATATATTAAAACAAATGAACAAACAAACAAGAACTAAAAATGCAATATAGACCTGAATGTAAGAGCTAAAACAATAAAACTTCTAGAAGGTAAAATGGGAAAATCTCTGTGACCTCCAGTTTTTCAATATTTCAGCTTTGCCTCCCTTTGCTCCCCCTATCCTGGACTTTGTCATATAAGTGTAGCGAGTTCGATTCAGCTCTGTGGAGGCGGGAGTATGGTAGAGAATGAGTGGAAGGGTCTTCCACTTCCAAAGGAGCGCTTCCCGGCTGGATCGCCATGGCAGCCTTCCACTCCACCCCATTGTGGGAATCCCCTTTTGGAGTGCCTCGCCTGGTTCCTTTGCCCATCCTGTGTGAGATCATCTCAATTAAATGCACAAGGGAAATCTCACGTCCCTGCAGGGATAACTTTTCCTTAAATATAATCTATTAACTGCAATGTAGTTCAGCAGTTTTGTTTTACTGTTATTCTGAGAGTGAGGCCCAGTTGGAGGTTCTCTTGCCTGTATTTATCTAACTGAAGGAGCATGTGTATAAGTTTAGAAGACTGAAGTTGAGTTGGTGAAAACTCAGTGCTGTTGTTTTGCACGAATAGTGGCCTGAACTGTATCCCTGGCAAAGGAGCCAGATGTGACTTTAGGTTATTGCAATAGGATAGCTGCCAAGTGTGCTTGTACCCTCAGGAAGCAGCATTCTTTTTGTATTAGAAGATCACAAAGCATTTAAATAACCTTCTTTAAATTGATTGTTTCAAAATTTCTACAACAGAATTCATCAGCATTAATGCATTAGGACAGCAGTGGTTGTAAAATGGTACGAAACCATTGACGTCTAAAGAACAATATGTCGTTTAAAAAATTCTTACAAGACAAATTACAGTAATAGATATTGACTGAAAATGCACTTTGTCTATTTATAGGAAATATAATGATAACAGACATTTTATCTTCAAGTTTATTTTTTCTTTCTCCCTTAATTAACTTGAATCAGACATTCTCAGAACCATCTTGGACCTACAGAAAGTGTTCGTTGACAACTGAGTGTGCCCTGAAGAAGAAAGAATGTGCTTTTCCATTTGACCTGTATCTGTGATTTCATTTCCATTATCCTCATGGTAAGAAGCTACAGTTACATTTTGTTTTATGGAAAGAAGAGAAAATTATATCATGTGAAAAAATTAAAAAAATCAGCCTTCTACATTTTCCTCTGCTTCAATTGATGGAAAGTCTCTTTAGTGAATCAGTTAATAACTATTTTCAGTCCTACTTGAGTCATCATCTTACCAGCCATATTGGGAAAAAAAAAAAAAAAAAAGATGTTGCTCTGGTTATCAATGGAAACTTACGCCTCTGCAAAATATTGTCTTTTTCATTAAAAAAATTTAATTTTAAAAGATTTTTCATAGTTTTGGGTTTCACATTTAAGTCTTTGATCCATCTGAAGTTCGTTTTTGTGTATGGTGTGAGGTACAAATCTTGTTTCATTTTTCTGCAAATGGAACTACAGTTTTGCCAGCACCACTTGTTAAACATTCTCTACCCCACTTAATGGATTTGGGGCCTTTGTCAAAGATCAGCTGACCGTAGGTCGATAGATCTATTTCTGGATCCTCAATTCTATTCCATTGGTCTATGTATCTCTCATTGAACCAATACCAGGCAGTTTTAACTACTGTGG
>NW_006921669.1:10097437-10108007 GCF_000298275.1 Orycteropus afer afer
CATAGAATCTCTCAATATTGCAACTCGAGGCTTAAATTTTTTCCTCAGTTCTTTCAGCTTGAGAAATGCCGAGCATATTCTTTCCTTTTGGTTTTCTAACTCTAGGTCTTTGCACATTTCATTATAGTAATTGGCTTTGTCTTCTTGAGCTTCTCTTTGAAATCTTTGGTTCAATTGTTTTATCTTGTCATTTCTTCCATTTGCTTTAACTACTCTCCGCTCCAGGGCAAGTTTCAGAGTCTCTTCTGGCATCCATTTTGGTCTCCTCTTCTTTTCTCGTCTTTTTAGTGACCTCTTGCTTTCTTCATGGATAATATTCTTGATATCCTCCCACAATTCTTCTGGATTTTGGTCGTTGGTGTTCAATGCATCAAATCTGTTCTTCAGATGATCTCTAATTTCAGGAGGGATATATTCAAGATCATATTTTGGCTCTCTTGGGTTTGTTTACAGTCTGATAAAGACAGGTATATATATGATAAAAGGGTGTGAACGGAGTGGAAGCCATGTGTGTGTGCCCACTGGGAAGTTCATAAAGCTGATTGTGTTGAGGTAGACCTTACTGATCTCTTTTCCTTCTTTTACCTTTTGTGTTAAAGTAGGAAAATAAG
This sequence comes from Orycteropus afer afer, assembly GCF_000298275.1. Classification (NCBI taxonomy): domain Eukaryota; kingdom Metazoa; phylum Chordata; class Mammalia; order Tubulidentata; family Orycteropodidae; genus Orycteropus; species Orycteropus afer. The sequence continues at coordinate 10,098,049 of NW_006921669.1, forward strand.
ATCACCTCATGTATAAGAAGAAGAAAAACTGTCAGGATATTTCATGAGCTGAATTAGCACTTAGCATTAAATGTGTAAGCTAAATGGCTCATAAAAAAGGTATTTTCTTGTTTTGTTTGCCTTCTTTAATTGAGACACATTTAGCCTGGTGACATAGGCTACTTCCCAAAATACCTTCCCCCAAATTTTAACATATGGCTTTGCTTTTATGTTGTATTGCTTTACTATGTTTCAATGTACAGTCCCAGAAACTAAAGTTACCTGCCTTCAACAGAAAATTCTAGGTGTCATTCAAAACCAAAAAAACAAACGCACTGTCATGGAGTTGATTCCAACTCACAGCAACCCCCGTTGGAATTCTGAGGTGCTAAATCTTTACGGAAGTAGATTGCCCCATCTTCCTTCCGTGGAGCAGCTGAGGGGTTTGAACTACCAACCTTCTGGCTAGCAGTCCATTGTCTTAGGCACAGTACTACCAGAGCTCCTTTTGTTTTTGTTGTTGTTATGTGCTGTCGAGTCTGACCCGACTCATAGCGACTCTTCCTAAGGTTTCTGAGGTGGTATCGCTACAGAAGTAGACTTCCCAGCCTTCCATCACAGGCAGTGTTTTGTCATAAGGGAGATACTGTTTTGCAGCAAAATGCCAAAACAGAACTTTTCCTCCATTGTGCAGTATCCTTTCTCCACTTCCTCCTCTTTCAGCTGCTCCATTAGTCTGTGCAAATTGCTTTTCATTTTATTGCTTTCCAGAGCTTCTAAGTGCTTGTTTAGAAGCAACTTTCCTTCAGTCCAAGCTAAAGTCTAGGCTTATTTGATTCCAGGTCTCCCCCACTCCCCCCACCCCACAACCAGCTGGTCCTTTTACTGACTAGTTTCAGTTTCTGTGGATAAGAACCAGATACATGGAACTGCTGACTCTCTGGAGTAAATAATCCCTTTGGTCCATGAAGACATGCAGTAAGCAGCTCTTTCCTGTGAGGTTTCTCAACCAGGCTAAGCAACAGTTGGAGTTTATTTGTTGTGTTGTGCTACTCAGGATTTGAATATAACTTGGAGTTCTTTTGATGGCTGCATGCTCTGGTACTGTGTTTCTGTACTTTTATTTTAACTATCTTACTCTGTATTCTATTTTCTTATCAGTCTGGCAGTCAGCAAGTAATTAACGTAATGTGACATAACTCCATTTTTGTTAAAGAATCTTGTCTTTTTTAAAAAATTATTGTCTGGAAATTGCGTTTGGATGCCCTTTCTAATGTTGTTTACATTTCTTGTATTTATTTTAAAAGCCAGTGATACTCCTCACACTGCTTTCCTTCCAGCCACTCCACTGGTTCCTTCCTGACACTACCAGGAATCTCCTAATTGGCAAATCCAGTATATATTTCCTAGTCCTTAACTCGCTTGAGTTGACTGCAGCATTTTGTACTGCTAGTTACTCCTCCATGAAGTAATTTGAAAGTGTGTATTACGTACCACCTTTGCAATAGTCTGTGCTAGCCATTGGAAAGACAAGTAAACAAGATAGTCATGTCCCTTGCACACACAGGCATACAATCTACTGAAGGATTCAAAGACAACAGGCAATTACAGAACCACAGTGTCCCCTTTAATGCCTGACTTGATTTAATCCAGATTTATGTACCTTTCCTGACCTCTCCTCCCCAGGATCTTTGGCTGCCTGCCATCCTTTATGTTACTCGGACTTCCTCTCTAGGCCCCCTTCTCACTCTACCTATTCTTGATCTCATGGACTCACCAGACTTCAGCCACTTTCCACATGCCTGTGAAGCCCATGATCTGCAAACCCATTCTCTCACAGCTTGCTTGACATCTCCACTTCTGAGTCCCTGTGGCACCTGAAACTCAGCATGTTCAAAATTGAGCTCGTTAGCTTTAATATCTGTGCCACTCTTTCACTGATACTCTTTTTCTTAGTTCATAGCATCACTGTCTACCTGGAGTATTTTCACTACTGTGTTCCCTAAGGACAGAGAACGTGTTTGACCAGGTCTGTATTCCTACTTCCTATTGTATTTAGAGGGAGCTCTGGTAGCATAGCGGCTAAGATACTTGCCTGCTAACCAGACGGCTGGCGGTTCAAACCCTCAGCCACTCCTCGGAAGGAAGGTTGGGCAATCCTACTTCCGTAGTGATACTGCCTCGGAAACCCAAGGAGGGGTCGCTATGAGTCGGGGCCGACTCGACGGCACATAACAACAACAACAACAATTGTATTTAGACACTCAGTAACTATCTGTTTAGTAAATGAAGAGGTTTTCTTGAGTATTCGGTCTCCCTTACCAATAATATAATTTCTTCAAATGATCCTCTAGTCCTGCAAATTACACCACCAGAACCTCTCGAGTTTCTCTCTTTTTTATTACTTCCACCTCCAACACTGGACTTGGTTCAGGCCTTTTCTTTTACACTAAGACAGTGCTTTTGTCTCTGTACCTCTCTCTGTATTGCTGGCTGTCTCAATAGCACCCCACACCCATGTGCTTTATAGGCCAAATTTAGTTTTATTTTATAAAATACTTAGTACAAATACATTTCAAAAAAAAAGAAAACTGCCATCAAGTCGATTTCAACTCGTAGCGACTCTCTTTGTGTTTCCAAGGCAGTAAATCTTCACGCAAGTAGATTGCCCAGTCTTCTTCCTGTGGAGTAGCTGATAGGTTTGAACCACCATATATAGCATCTATTAATCTTCTACCCCACGCGACCCTTGCCACCAAACACTAAACACAACACTAACCATTGCTTTATCTCATCAGCAGCCTTTTTCCTCCTCCTCTTCCTTGTTTCAGTTGTAGAGTTCTATTTCCAGAGGATAATATGTTTAAAAAATTCTAACATCTGGTTAAAGTGAGGGGATAGGCCTAAATGGAGACGAGGAGGAGCTGATACCAGAAGATGCTGTAATGTTCTGTTACTACAGCCCCAAATCCACATGGGGAATACCACCAGAATATGCCCAATATGAGAAAAAGAATCTTTCTTTTTGTCATTTATGTAAATCCCTTTCAAGTCGTAAAGAAGCTATAGCCCTTTCTATTAAATCTCGCTCTGAAAATCACTGTGGTTTGAATGTTGACAGAAATTCTAGAAATCATCACAACATGATAGTCATTTTCCTCTTCATCACTCAGTCTGTTAAACGTAAGTAAATGTCATCTGCCTGCCCATCAAATTCTCTGCAGTACTGATTAGTAAGGTTTTGTTACAGTAGAATATTGGCTGACCACTGTGGCAGAATGCATCTCCAGCTTTCCACTGTGTTTATTGCAGGGAGCTGCATTACTTGTGTACCCCAGAACTGTAATGTTTCAAGCAGTCCCTTCATCAGAATCCAGAAAGGAAATGGAAACATCTTTGGGGAGAATCACCCTAAGTACAGCCTGTAGTTCATGCTGAGGACTTGGCTTTCCGTGAATTAACAACTGATCTTTGAGAGTGTGGTTTGATTTTCTCTTTCAGCAAAGGCAGATAGGTTGGAACTATATCACATCCAGTTGCTACTGTCTGTCACTTGCCAAGATCTCTGGTCTGTTGTTTCCTCCATCCAGTGAAAACTTCAGAGTATCTGTGGATCTCTATCTTACACCCTCATCTGAGAGGCAGTACACAATCATGCTAAGAGTGAGCACTCTGTGGGCAGACTGCCCTGGCTTTGTTACACCTGCCGTCACCTCTGCTGTCCCCTCTGAGCCTCAGTGTCTTCATTTTCTAGTAAAGGAATGAAAGGACGTACCTTATAGGTAGTTGCAAAGGTTGGATGTGTTTGTTTACACATTTAATGTGCTTAGAAAAGTACATTGCATATAGTAAACTTTCTATGTATGTAGCCATTGTTAGCATGCTGTATCCACACTTGGAGTTCCTGGTGGTGCAAACGGGTAAACTCTTGGCTACTCAGAAAGATGGGTGGATGGAATACACCCTAGGGCCCCCTGGAAGAAATGCATGGTGATCTACTTCCAAAAGTTAAGGTCACAGCCGTTGAAACCCAACAGAGCACAGTCTGCTCTGAAGCACAGGGTTGCCATAAGTCAGAAGCAATGCAACAGCAACTGGTTTTTGTGTGTGGTTTATTTTTTTGTTTTTTTTTTAAACATCTATACTTCAAATCCATCTCTCCCACTCACCTCCAATGGCTTCCCTTTACTGGAATGATATTTAAAGTTTTAAATCATTGGCCTGGCAAATAGCATAGAAGTCCCTTTGAGATCTGTCCATTCTCTGCCTTTTCAGCCCTCCTCTCACCTTTTTCCTTTGACTGAGCCCTGGGTTTTAGCCATGTCGAGCTGCATGCCAGGTTCTCAGTACGTCACAAGTGCTAGTAAACAAATACAAGTCTTTGAAGATCCAGCTCTTAGGCTAAATGTTGTCTTCTCTGGGAGGATCTCCGAGCTCTCGCAGTCAGTCCAGCTTGCGCAGTTGGCAAGTTTGCAGAGCTGTTTTCTGGATGCACTGTGACCCTTGGTTTCTTTAGATGTCTTTTCCACTGGAACTATTCAGCCTAGTAAGGTCAGTGCCTAGAACAACGATGTCTTGGTTCTCTAGTGCTGCTATAACAGAAATACCACAGGTGATGGCTCTAAGAAATAGAAACTTACTCTCTCACAGTTTAGGAGGCTGAAGTCCAAATACAGCGCAGCAGCTCTAGGGGAAGGCTTTCTCTTGTCTGTTGGCTGTGGGGAAGGTCTTTGTCTCCTTCAGCATCTGCAGGCCTTGGAGATTTCCATGTGTCTCAGCACAGCGACACCGGGTCCAAATGCACTCAGTTCCCTGCTCTGCTTTCTTGGTGGTAATAAGGTCCCTCCTCCTCTGTTCCCTTCTCTCTCCTTTGATCTCTTACAAGGTGAAAGGTGATGCAGGCCACACACCAAGGAAAGTCCCCTTATGTAAGGGCTGTGACCTCAGTAATAGTGGTGACTTAAGTAGACAACACATACAACCCTAAGCCTGCTTCATTACATAACAAACGTAATATAATCCTCTTTAATATAACCTAATCCTGCCCCATTAACCACTGGTATGGGTTAGGACTGGGGAGACTAACTCTGATCCATGATAAACATTCAGTACCCAAATGGTGCTGAATGAGTGAGTGCTGTGAACAGAATTTATTATCTAAGTACATGATGTTTAACTTGTGTTGATTTAGCTTCTGGTTATTTATTGTTAGATGTCTTGGTGCCTCCTGCAAGGTTGGACTAACATGAAATAATACATATCTAACAAAACGGGCTCCTTTTTTATCAATGAGTGTGTCTCCACTACATCTCAGAAGTGGACCGACCAATACACTATGCTATTATTTCTCATCTGTTTGCCTCTGACTTTATCTTACGTTGCTGGTTACTGGCACCCTTTATTCAACTGTTATACACCAGGAGCTACACTTTATCCAAGTGCACTATTTCCACAGGCAGGTCCTTTTGCAAACTTGGTGGCATGAGCATCTCAGTTGCCTCACTCTTGTGCTGTGTGACAGGACATTATCGGGCCCAAAGTCAGAGCTCCAGAAGACAGTGTTCTTGTGGCCGAGGGACTCCCAGAATCTGAGGATCTGAAAGAAGAATTCCCATCCACTGCTTTATGAAAAGGGTGAACAACCAGGCCCACAGGGCATGCAACTCAAGTATTACAGCTCCCACTGCTGGTTTATGGGCTCCACCCCTGCAAACTGTTTTTGAATTAAAGAAAAGCATAACACTGGCTTTTGCTCTGGGATCTCACAGTTTAAAATATGCTTGATTAGTGCCTACAATTAATGTGTATCTAAGCTTACACATGCCAGTTGAGCAAAGAATGCTGGCAGGCTTCCTGCTGTCTCAGGGGTTGTATTTCCCATGTTTTGTTGCATCAGTCAGAAGCCTTCTGAGGTCAGAGGCAGGATGTTGGTTGATGTTAACGTTGATGATTATCCAAAGGAATGACCACATCATGAACACACTGCACAGTGCAGTGTGGGTTTTGCTCGGCTAGTGGACAAAAGAGTTCTGATAGCATCCTAACAGCTGAACCAGACTGCTTCCTGGGATAGATACCCTATCAGGGAAGGGAGGAGAGCTCCCTTGTCAACAGAATGGCTTTCATGTGCCACATGTTGGCATAGGTAGGAGATGACCTACAAACAAAGATAGTTGTTGATTCCTGACACAAGGGAACTATGCTGGATTCAGTGAGTATGCAGGTGGTCAGACATGACGCTCCGACTAGCCTGGAGCAATGGTCACAATGAAATCACGGCTAAAGAGTGTTGCCACGGGGCTGTGACTGAAGGCAGTGCCACCAGAGCCATCGCTTTCTCTGCCCCCAGGGGAGGGAAACAAAGAGAACAGCAACAACCTGCTAGAACAGAGGGCAAAGACTTTAACAAAGGCCCAGACACGGCAGGAAATGATGCGATGAATGCTTCAGGAACACCCAGCCTGGCGCAAGGCTCGGAACAGCAGACTGTGTGCAGCTGTTACGGCTGTGGAAAAGCACTGTGGAAAATGGAAATCAAGGAAATAAAGCAGGGATTCTTCAGGGCTTGTCAATTATTTTGCTCTAAAGGACATTTCAATCTCAATGAAAGGTTGCCATAGATGGATAGCTACAGTCACAGCATTTGTTTTTCGCTCTTGCTGCACAGCGTGGTGGCAGCTGCCTACCTGTTGTTGTTGTTTCCGGATATCTCAGGGTTTTATTAGACAAGCTCAAATTGCAGTCTTATGTTTACCTCCCTAAATTTCGTGACTGTTCCAGCAGCCTGTGTGTGTGTGTATGGGGAAGTTACTTGCTAATGTAACTTTCACAATATCAATTGGCTGCAGGATTTTACTTCCATGTAGTCTGTGCCAGTGTTGAAATCTATATGTGTTTATCTGTCTATGTGGGACACATTAAGAGATTGTGAAAATAACCTAATCATATACTAAATTACTTTTTTAAAAAATATACCGTCAGGGTGTTGTTAGGTGCTGTGGAGTGGGCTCTGACTCACAGCCACTGTGAGTGCAGCAGACTGAAGTACTGTCTGGCCCTGAGCCATATTCACAGTCGTTGTTATGCTCACATACTTTGGTCATGTGGTCAGAAGGGACCGGTCCCTGGAGAAGGATCTCGTGCTTGGGAAAGTAGCGAAAAATGGGAAGACCCTCACTGAGAAGGTTTGACACAGTAGGTGCAACAGTGGGCTCAAGCATAGCAAAACTGTCACAGTGTTAAAAACCCATTGCCGTGAAGTCGCCCCGACTCTCAGTGACCCCTCCTTGGGTTTCCGAGGCGGTGTCACCACAGAAGTAGAATGCCCAACCTTCCTTCCAAGGAGCGGCTGGTGGGTTTGAACCGCCAGCCTTCTGGTTAGCAGTCACATCCCTTAAGCACTATGCTACCAGAGCCCTGTCCAAATTCCTAATGTTATTACAAACCTCAATATTTGTAGTTTATATTTATCTTTTTATAAATGTCATATTTTTATATGTATAGATATGGACAGCATTTTTTAGGGCAGAGGACCCTGGGTTGAAGGTTATGCATCCTGAATATAGCGTATAGACTATATTCTATAGTATATTATTTTATAAGCATCTTTTTCTTCAGTTTTCCTCTCTATAGAATTTCCCTCTGTAGAATTACCTGAGAGTCAAAAGCAATGGGGATGATTTATGAAATATTTTGAACTGCAGAGTGATGTACCACACAGCATTTGAGGAAAACACAAATGCGAGGAGTGACCAGACCTACAGCAAGACAACCCTTCGTTCTGCAGATTTTCCCTGCTCTAGGGAAAAGATGCTGAGGCATCGGGGGTAGTAGGAGGAGGGTTAGTGGGGCCAAATGTGAAGAGGAAACCAAGAAAGCAGAGTTTGGGTGGCAAAGAGCAGGTGAGACACATAGGTGGATAAAGTGGAATTTTAGGGAGGCGTATCCACTCCTGGGAAGGAAGGTTGGGCAATCTACTTCCATAGCGGCACCGCCTCAGAAACCCAAGGAGGGGTCGCTATGGATCGGATCCACCCCCACAGCAGTAAGTTTGGTTTTTTGGTTTGATCCTGTTCTGTGATAAGTTTGTTAGTTTCCCTGTTCCTTAGGAGATTTCAGTAGGCTGCTTTTGTTGTTGGTTGTTGTTGTTAATATTTATGAAGTAAAGTGCTGCTGCTTGCGAGGTTTAATGAGCAGCGGTGTTTCCTGACACATGCACCTCCTTTCCCTCCTGAGCTAGAGTATTCTGTGCCAAAAAAGGGATCTCTTTTCCAAGACCTTCTCTGTGTTTTGCCACTAAGGGATTCTACTTTGATAGTTATAAGGGCCGGGAATTATTTTTTGGTTTTTGTTTTTCTTTGTGGTCTGGGGACTCCCTAAGAAGTGAAGCAGGTAAAAGTCAACACTAGATGGCTCTAGGAGATACACTCCTGGTGGTACAGCCACTTGTCAGATGACCCCGGGAACAGTGCCTTAGTCTTTACCAGCCCAGACAAGCTACCCTAGCACACCTCCCTGCCTTTTCTGGTTTCTCATGACTAGTGCCATAATTTTAGTTACATGACAGGAATTCACCTTAGTCTATGCTGTATAAAACATTTAATCTAGGTCCTGACCCTACTCTACAGTATGCGCTGTGTTAGCTATTATTGCTTACCCAGCAGACCTACAACAAGAGAAACTTTTATTACTGCAAAATTCCCCAGACTCGTACTGCTCAGTGCCTGCAGCTCTGGCTGCGTATGTACAGTGCCTGGTGCAATGTAGGATCTTAATAGGTATTTGGTGTGTGGGTACACACGTGAGCAGAAGGTTTCATAGCAAAACCCATCTTGCCAAATGACTTATTGTGTAGAGAGAGAGTTGTAACCAGAAAACAATTCTTATTTGCTCCCTGCATCGTTGGAAGTGGTTGAGGTAAGATTTGAGGAGTGCCCTTATTAGGAATTCAGCAAGACCAACCTCCTCATTACTTGGAGCAGTGCATCGAGTAATAAGAAATCTGGCCTGGCTGCAGTATCGTGCACATAGGCCATGGTCAATAAACATTTATTGAATGACTGTCTTGTTACCGAGACTTTGCAGCAATAAGCTTTAGGGGTTTTAGTCTGACCATCTGCTTGAGTGGAATGAGTTGTGATGATAATAGTTCCAATTGCATTTGCCTTCACAAATTCCTAAAATTCAAGTGAGACAAATGCAAAGCCTTTGTCAGAAAATAAATATAGCAGTGTCTGAAAATCGACTGAGCTACAAATAAAGATGTAGGAGTGTAACTAGTTTATACTGATGGTTTGAGATGGACATGAGAGTACCTGGACACATTGAACCTGCCCCAGTTGGGAACACTCTCTCCCTGGGGAATGTTGGCCAAAGCTTTGTGGTCATTTCCCATGGAAATCTGGATGTTTCGGTTGGTTGTGCTAAGATGGCTTCTTGACAGCCTTCTGAGTTCAGCTATTTCCTGTCCATCAGTCAAATTCTCACTGTCTCAGTGACTCCTTTCTTGTCCATGGAAGAGAATAAGGAGATGGAAAAACGGTAAAACACAATTCAGGAATAGCCTTCTCATTCCATGGCTATACTCTGACTAACACTTAGCCACATGCACTGTCTTGGATTTTGTTCCCTTCCTCCACCCTGTTTCACACATTTCATTCCCACTGGAATATTTTATGAAGAAAGCAAGAAGACTTGTTTTCTTGACTAAATACCCCATCCCCTTGTTGCCAAGGGAGACCCATTTATTTGGATTGGTTCGTTGGTTTGTTGGGATGTGCTTGTTTGTTTCCCTTCTCCTGCTGGCTCAGTGGCTTCTCAGCGGCTCATTAAGGCCATCACTATTTGCTACTGGGAGAGAAAGGGGTGTTCTTCTATGAACAAGAAAGGAGTCACAGAGACAGTGAGAAGGCAGCTAGTGGATGCTCTTCTCCATGCCTAGGACCACGTATAACTCCTCCTCCTTTTTTTTTTTTTTTTTT
>NW_006921669.1:10108367-10109345 GCF_000298275.1 Orycteropus afer afer
GTCAGTATCTCATACATAAGTACAAATGGCTCAGTGTGATACAGCCCAGGGCCCACATGATCACATAAGAAAACTCGTCCACTAGAAATGATAGAAGAGTGGGGCTGGACAGGGTGTGGAGAGCCAGCCACCTGGCGAGGTGTGTGTCTGTGCTATGAAATGAGAGAAAGTCCTGGAGTCAGTTAGATGTTCAAATCTTGCATCTGCTTACATACGTACCCCACTACTTTGTGTTCTTAAACAAACCTCTCACTGTGCAGACCCTTGCTTTTGTCCTGTGTAAAGTTTGGGTAGTAAACACTGCTCTAACCACCTCACAGAGGAGCTACAAGGTCAAGTGACATTCTGAAGAGTTTTGTCCATTGTGGTGGTGGTTAGCTGCCGTTGGCTAAGCCTCCACCTCACGGTGACCCCCGAAAGTCAGTAGAGATTGTTATTGCCAAAGAGACTTACAGATTGCTATGCCATTGCCATCGAGTGGCGTCTGACTCCTGGCAACCCTGTAAGACCAAGTGGAACTGCTGCCGTAGGATTTCCAAGGCTGTTAATCTTCATGGAAGAGCACCGCCTCCTCTTTCTCTCACGCAGTGGCCAGTGGGTTCTAACTGTTGACCTTTTGGTTAGTGGGTGAATGCTTTAGCCACTCGCCACTAGAGCGCCTAGAAATTGCTATTAATAAATAGATAGATAGATAGATAGGTAGGTAGATAGATAAATCGATCAATCGATCAATCACTGCCATGGAGTTGATTCCAACCAATAGCAACCTCCATTTAGTTTCTAAGGCTATAAATCTTTATAGAAGTAGATTCCTTCATCTTCCTCCCATGGAGCAGCTGGTAGGTTTGAACCACTGACCTTCTTGCTAGCAGCCAAGTGCCTTACCTGCTATACAACCAGGCAACAAAAAACGCACTGCCGTTGAGTCAGATCCAACTCACAGCGACCCCTCCTTGGGTTTCTGAGGCAGTATCACTA
>NW_006921669.1:10110120-10133855 GCF_000298275.1 Orycteropus afer afer
AACAACAACAACAACTGTGAGCAGCTGGGTAGCTGCCTTCGGGGTGTGGTCTGCTTCTGCTATATAGGGAGAAGTTTTGAGAAAGCCCTCAGCAGCTTTTTGGCACATGGACCCCGCATGTAGCCAAATCTTCAGTTAGCGGCCTGCCATGTTTCCTGCCAATCTTGGGACTGTCTCTGGACTTGAACTGGTAGCCTGTCATGTTGTGCGGTAATATTGGGACTATGCCATTTTATTTGTCAACCTTGGGCTTACTAGTCTCAGCAGCCAGCAGCTGCCTGAGTGAAGATAAGCCTCCAGCTTCAGTGAGTCAGAGCTGAAGCCCAAGATCGAGGGGCTTTCACCCAGCCCCTAGCACTTGGCACTTTGAACTTGGGCTTCCAGCCTCCCAAACTGTAAGAGAGTAAATCCCTATTTGTTAAAGCCGTCCATTTGTGGTATTTTCTGTTAGAGCAGCACACGAGATAACCAGGACAGGAGGGATGTGGGATTTTTCTCACCAGTAGCTGGTGGTGCTTTCTCCGGCCCTTGTGGACCCTCCTGGGCAGGGGCTACCAGTCATTCCTTCACCTGCAGAGATTCAAATGACTAGTTGGGAAGACTGATTCCTGTCACCAGAAAGAGAGACAATGCTGAAGGAGATACAGGAAAATCTTTGAATTCTGAGGTTCCTACTACATTTCCTTATAACTGGGCATTCTTTTTTCCACTCCTTCAAATCTCCTAGAATCTCTGGAATCTGAGCCTTGAATTTAGACCTGCCGTGTGTTTGTCTCTTGTGGTAGCTCGTAGCTTCTAGATACCAATATGGAGAGGGGGAAAAGAGGTGAGGTATTAGAATCAGCCAGGCCTTGAGTCAAGTCCTGACTCTTCCACTTACCTTGCAGAGGAAAAGTAGACATTGGGCACTCAAAAAAATAGCTATTATGATTATTTACATACCCACAATTATCTTCCTCCATCTCTGATTCTTTATACTTATACTGTCCCTGCTTGTTTAAATACACCCATTCTCAGAGCTTGGTCTCTGCTTCAGACTCTCATCTGACAATTGACCCCTGGCTGCTCCTGCCCCAGCTCTGAAAATAACGTGAATTACAGTTTTAACGTACAAAGATCTATGGTCGAGAGATGCAGTTAAGTACCAAGGTAATTCCCTTCTAAATAGAAAATGACCACCACGAGTATTTTTATGCCGCAGTCTTTCATTTTAGTGAGATCTTTTTTATTATTATTATTTATTCCTTCAGGACATGTAAGAAAATAGAAAAAAGGAAATTGAAATAGCAAGCTAAGACTGTGTGGTGCTCAGTTGTTAAAAGCAGGCAGGTTAAAGGTATCTCTAATAAAGGAGAAAACAAACAAACAAAAACACCAAACTCACTGCCATTGGGTTGATTGAACTCACGGCGACCCCTCCTTGGGTTTCCAAGGCACTATCTCTATGGAAATAAGTTGTCCAACCTTCCTTCCAAGAGGTGGCTGGTGGATTTGAACCACCAGCTTTCTGGTTAGCAGGCAAATGCCTTAGGCACTATGCCACCAGAGCTCCTAATTAAGGAGAAAACAAGGGCTGAAGAGTAATATGGCCACCGCTGATTGCCTCGCTCCCCTATGCCACACAGTACAAGAGGGGCTTTTGCTTTACCCACTGCAGACACCCTCTGAGTTATAGGTACTATTATTGTTCTCATTTTACAGCTGAAGTAACTTGGCCCCTAGAAAGATTATGGTACTTGCCTCAGTGATGCAATCTGTAAGTGGTGATGCTGGAACTCAGACTTAGTTTTGCTTGGTACAGTATGCTGGGTCTAGAACCTTCCTGCAAGAGCTTCTCCAAGTCTGTGTCACAGCAGAGTCTCTTGTCAGTCCTTGGGCTAGTCTGTCTCAAATCAGAAGAGTTAAGCTAAGTTATAAGAAAAAGTGATTCAGATAATAAAAATGCTGCTTAAAATAGACTGTGAAAAATATACTTATTGAAAATAACACAACAAAATAGCAATAGCTGATTTATAAGTAACTAATTTACTCCTCACAAGAACCTTATGAAGTAGATACTATTATTTATTGCCATGGTGCAAATGAGCCAACAGAAGCAAGGGGAGTTAAGAATGCTGCTCACGTTCACACAGTAAGTGGCTGAGACAGGATTTAAATCAAGGACTATTGTTCCAAGGACTCCCTAAACCAAAAAAATCAAACTCACTGCCATCAAGTCGATTACAACTCATAGCGACCCCCATTGGGTTTCCAAGACGGTAAATCTTTACGGAAGTAGATTGCCCCATCTTCCTTCCACAGAGAGGCTGAAGGGTGCTCTTGAGTGCTACCTGAAAGGCTGGCAGTTTGAACCCACCTAGAAGTACCTTAGAAGACAGGTCCAAAGATCTGCTTCTGAAAGGCCACAGCCTTAAAAATCCTTTGGATTTTCTACTCTGCACACATGGGGTTGCCATGACTGGAAATCAACTCAATGACAACTAACAACATCATTGTTCCAGAGTCCATGCTTTGAATCACTATTCTAAACGAACTGCTGACTTAATTTTACCCCTGTTATGGATTGAATTGTGTCTCCAAAAAATATGTGTTGTAAATTCTACTATGCCAGTGATTGTAATCCCATTCGAGAGTAGGATTTTCTTTGTTATGTTAATGAGACCATATTAGTATAATACTGTGAAGAACACACTCTGCATTTCTCAAGCTGAAAGAACTCAAGAAAAAATTCAAGACTTGAGTTGCAGTTTTGAAAGATTCTATGGGCAAATATTGAATGATGCAGGAAACATCAAAAGAAGATGGAAGGAATACACAAACTCACTGTACCAAAAAGAATTGGTCGATGTTCATCCATTTCAAGAGGTGGCATATGATCAAGAACCAATGGTATTGAAGGAAAAAGTTGAAGTTGCACTGAAAGAAGTGGCAAAAAACAAGGCTTCGGGAATTGACGGAATACCCATTGAGATGTTTCAACAAACGGATGCCACACTGGAGGCACTCAGTGGCTATACCAAGGAATTTAGAAGACAGCTGCCTGGGCAACAGACTAGAAGAGATCCGTATTTGTACCTATTCCAAAGAAAGGTGATCCCACAGAATGTGGAAATTATCAGATAATATCATACGCAAGTAAAATCTTGCTGAAGATAATTTTAAAATGGATGTAGCAGTATATTGAATGGGAATTTCCAGAAATTCAAGCTGGATTCTGAAGAGGATATGAAATGAGGGATATCATTGCTGATGTCAGATGGATCATGGCTGAAAGCAAAGACTACCAGAAAGATGTTTACTTGTGTTTTACTGACTATGCAAAAGCATTCAACTGTGTGGATCATGACAAATTATGAATAACATTGAGAAGAATGGGAATTCCAGAACACTTGATTGTGCTCATCAGGAACCTGTGCGTAGACCAGGAGATTGTTGTTTGAACAGAACAAGGGCATACTGCATAGTTTAAAATCAGGAAGGAAGTGTGTCAGGGTTGTATCCTTTCACCATACTTATTCAGTCTGTATGCTGAGCAAATAATCCAAATAATCCGAAGCTGGACTATATGAAGAAGAACATGGCATCAGGATTGGAGGAAGACTCATTCACAACCTGTGATATACAGACAACACAACCTTGCTTGCCCTGAAGCACTCACTGATGAAGATTAAAGACTACAGTCTGCAATATGGATTACACCTCAACATAAAGAAAATGAAAACCCTCAACTGGACCAATAAGCAGCTGACAATAAATGGAGAAAAGATTGATGTTGTCAAACATTTCATATTACTTGGTTCCACAATCAGCACCAATGGAAGCAGCAGTCAAGAAATCAGATAACATACTGCACTGGACAAAGCTGCTATAAAAGACCTCTTTAAAGTGCTGAGGAGCAAAAATGTCTCTTTGAAGACTAAGGTGCACCTAACCCACGCCATGATATTTTCAGTTGCCTCATATGCATGTGAAAGCTGGACAGTGAATAATGGAGATCAAAGAAGAGTTGATGCTTTTGAGTTGTGGTGTTGATGAAGAATAGTGAAAGTACCTTGAACTGCCAGAAGAACGAACAAATCTGTCCTGGAAGAAGTGCAGCAGAAATGCTCCTTGGAAGCGAAAATGGCCAGATTTCATCTCGCCTACTTTGGTCATGTTGTCAGAAGGGACCAATCCTTGGAAAAAGATACCATGCTTGGTAAAGTGGAGGGTCAGTGAAAAAGGGGAAGGCCCTCAGTGAGATGGATTGATACAGTGGCTGCAATAATGGGCTCAGGTATAGCAAGGATTGTGAGGCTGGCACAGGACTGGGCAGTATTTTGCGTTGTGCATAGGGTCACTATGAGTCGGAGACTACTCAACAGCACCTAACAACAACGAAACATTAATAAAGGTATGTCTTGAGTCGATTTCTTTTGCGATAAAAAGTGCAGACTAGGCATAGAGAAGTGAGCAGAGATGGGGAAGGTCAATGCCATACTACATGAAGGTCGCCAAGGACCTAAGGAATAGACACTGAAGAGACAAGGACCTTCTCCCAGAACCGACAGAGAGGGAGAGCCTTCCCCTAGAGCTGGCACCCGGAATTCAAACTTCCAGCCTCCTAAACAGTGAGAAAATAAATGTGTTTGTTAAAGCCACCCACCTGTGGTATTTCTGTCATAGCAGCACTAGGGAACTAAGGCACCTCCCTCTGTACTTTAATTTCTTTAACTCCTAATATAAAATGTGTCTTCTTTTCAAGCCATAGTGAGAGGTCAGAAGCAGCAATGACCTGCCCTTCCACTGTGTTCACGTCTGAGATGTCACCCCTGTGGTTAAGACGTCCGGGATGCTATGGAGCAAAGTTGGCTGTGGGTTGATTCTCCTTTGACTTTCTGCCCCACCCCTGGAGCACTTCACTGTTAGACCACAGTGAACTCACAGTGACCAACCACCTTTCTATCTGGAGTTAAATAAAGTGCTGTTACTACACTCACAGGAGCCCAATGTCCATCTTATCCCTGCATTTTCTGCATCCTCAGTTCCCTTCTCAGAACTTACTCCTCGAGTTGGCCTCTTGTGTCTGGGCTTCTGTACTCTGGCTCGTCTCACCTCTATCCCAACAGAAATTTTCAGCCATGATTTCCCATCTTTATTCTTTTGTATTTTAGATTTCATGTTCCAAGCTTCCTGTCCTTGAGCCATATTACTTTAGATTCTCTAGCAATGGGATTATTTTTGCAGAACTTTTAAAAACCTGCTACCTTAAGTATACCTGTCTCACTTCCATAAGGCCCAGGACCTCTTCTTTTCTGACCTAATTGCACTAACTGAAACCAGGTTGTTCCCTGAGGAACCTTCTGCACTTCTCTCAAGTGGAGGTTCCCACAGCCCTTATGCCATTAGAGCTGGGGGTGGGGTTTGTGCTTCTCTAGTAGCTCCTTTGAAGCTTGTCCCATCACTGCTTCCAAACACTTAATTGCATACATCCCATTTCTGATTCCTTCCCCCTGAATTCCCAGCTCCCTTAGTCTATTACCCTCTACTCCAAAAATTCTCTGATCTGCTGAGACCTGCAGTTAATGCTACCACTTTGTTCAATGGTGATCACCTCCCTCATCTCCTTACGGTTCTTCGTACCTAACTTACATTTCCTTTTATGCACACATATACCCCCACACACACACATATCCTGAACACTCATGCTTTTATCTCCCTCCCTCCGTTGTTTTCTCATACTTACCTGGATAAGATATAACATTGGTTAAATTCAATTCAGTGCTCTGTCTGCTCCAGTCATGCACCTGGCCAGCAAAATGAGGCTGAAACACACAGACACATACACACACACACACACACACATACACCTGTGTCTTAACCTGGTGACTACAACTTTGACAAATCCTTGTACATTCCCCAAGGCAACTGGCCATGCTGGTGTGTGAATGCATCATTCCCATTCCTCTCTCAGGACTTCTGTCGTCTATTACTACTTCCTGGAACACTCTTCTAGGTCTTCACATGGCTCCCCTCCTTACTTCATTTAGATTTCACCTCCTCATAGAGGTCTTCCTTGCTGCCCCTCTCTGAAATAGCACTTCTCACCACTCGTGATCCCTCTTCACCGTCTCTAATATACTGCTTAGCACTTATACCTCCTTGTTATGTTACATATTCATCTCCTTTTTAAGTAGCCTTTCCTTTCCATGAGGGGAAGGACCCTATCTAGTTTGTTGCTTTATGCCTAGTGCCTGCAACAGCCTTGGCTCAAATTATGTACTTAAAAAGTGCCTGTGGGATGACTGAATTATTTTTGTCCAGTACTGTAAATTCTAAAATAACATGGTCACTCTTCTGAAAGATTTTATCATACTCTTGTACAATTTCCTGCTGGTAGAACCAGACTAGAATATTGGCTTCTTTTTCCTTTTACATCCTAAGAAATAAAACTCTCAGGTAGTTAAAACCAAAAAACAAATGCACTGCCATCGAGTCAGTTCCAACTCATAGCGACCCCTCCTTGAGTTTGCTAGGTGGTATCACTACGGAAGTAGATTGTCCAACCTTCTGAGGAGTGGTTGATGGTTCAAACCCACCTGGTTAGCAGTCAAATGCCTTAGACACTATGCTACGGGAGCTCCTCCCTCAGCTAGTTAAGTTAGGTAGTAATACAAGCTCCTACTTCCTTTGAACAGAATGAGACTGCCAGCAGACATGTAGTTAGTGCTAGGCTGGGAATCTGTAACAGGAGATAATCAACCTTATTTCTTTCTCAAATGGAATGTCTGTACTGTGGAACTACAACATTGTCACCTCATACATCACCCTGATGCTTTGTACCATGCATTCGTTATCAGGGTTACAAATTTCACCCAGGTGTGCACCTTCTTGTCTTACTATAATTAATTAAAACTTACTGCCATCGAGTTGGATCCCACTCATAGTGACCTCTCCTTGGGTTTCTGAGGTGGTATCACTGTGGAAGTAGATTGCGCAACCTTCCTTCTGAGGAGTGGCTGGTGGGTTTGAACCCTAGCCTTCTAGTTAGCAGTCAGTTGCCTTAGGCACTATGCCACCAGAGCTCCTTTGTGGTAATAGTGTTTACAACCAAACATGACTTCATCATGTTCTGGGATCAGAAAATATTTGAGTCTTGAAGTGTGTATTAGCACTTAGCCTAATATTCAGCAACTGCTTTTTAGTTCAATTATTCTCTCTGCCCAGCAGCCCAGCACATAGTAAGTGCTCAATAAATAATAACCTTCCGTTATTATTATTAGAAAAAAAGAGTGATGTAATTTGGTTGCTTCCTGAAAGAGAGTATGACTTAGCAGTGAAAGAGAAAAATTGGTGTGTTCTCTGCCGTTCCTTTTGATTCCTCACGGAACTTTGGGAGATCATTTAATCATCCCATCTGGCACTGTGCCTGCATGCAAGAGAAGGATGACCTCTTTCTCTGGAAGTTTCAGGACTTAATGAAAATAAGATACATTGAGTCGTCTGAGGAAAAAGTGAGAAGAATAAAATATTTTTGAGTCATGCTTACTCAGTTCTTTAGAGTATTAGCCTAACCATGGAGTCAAGACTTGAGATCATAATTTGTGCCCTTTTCTGAAGAGAAATATCATCAGAGAGTTGCTAGCCAAGGTAGGAGAGTTAAAGAGGAAAGCTATAGTCCTGAAGAGCAGGCATTCTCATGGGAAGTTGAGTGATGACAGTAATATTGCAGCTTCACTAAATCCTGTGAGCAAAAAAAAGTATAGGTAGAGGTCCGATAACCTGACCTATCCCATAACGTAGGATGTATGAGTCTAGCCAAAGGATTTTGCTTTTTTCTTTTTCCTTTTTAGAATTACGAATATTGTAGCGCATCTGTGCTGTGCTACCCAGATTCCTCCTTTAGGGCTGAGCCTCTCATTTTCACAGCTCTTTGCTGAACAAAGCTGCCTCACAGAAGCTTATGACGCCTCCCTAGAGGCAGCCCACTTTCATGGGGAGGTCCCAGGGCCTGAACCCCTTGTCTGAAGAGTCATCCCACTCAGGCTGCTTCCCAGACCAACTTCTTCCCCTGCCCATCCTGCTTCTCTCACCCCACGGCCATACCCGAGGGCTCTTCCCAGTAAGTCTGCTGCACACGAAGCTTGGAGTCTCACAGTCAGTTTCCTAGAGAACTTGACCTACAATACGTACTATGTCTGCATTCGAAGGAGCACTCATTGTAACAGTTTCCTATTTTATGAATGTCATCCATTTTTAATGATCATGATACCTTAAGTGAATTTTCCCATTGACTTTTGGGTGGGTTACCTATGCCATGTTCTATGATAGGAGGCTTATTTCTCAAATGAAAGTAATTTGAAGGCCCCCAGAATAGGGGAAATGTTCTGAGGAATTAAGGTTGGTTACAGTTTCAGTATTATGCTCCATGATCATTCCCAAAACAACAGAAAAAGATGGCAGCCAGTTAACACATGCTGGCCACTGTGTTAAGAGTTGGCTTGTGTAGGGAGACCGAGCAAGGAAACAGCCAGGATTTCCCTCCCTGGTGGTACCTGTGTTTGTGCTTTGCCTCTTTTCATTTACTTGCTGTCCTTTTTAAAGAAAACATAGTGCACCGGATGTGTGCAGTGGGCCACACCCAGTGACGGAAGGCTCCCGGAAGGCTTAATCTGTTAGATAATTAGTAGGATGAAGAGAGAGTTGATAAAGCAGCATGAGTAAGACCAGGGAAGTATTATTACAGAGACTTCAGCCATTAATTTTCAGTCATTCTGAAAAAAGGCGCTTTGGGGAAAAAACTATTTGGAGAGGGATTTTATTCACTTTTACATACAGCATTTTCTAAAGCAAGCTCTGATGAGGTTATTGAGTTCATATGATCAGATGTTTGGGGAAGAGGCCCAAAAGGGATGCTATGCGAATAAATTATGTTTGTCTACACACAGGACTCCACACGTCAGGCAGGTCGTGGACAGGGGCAACAAGTCCTATCCTAAGGGTTCCGCAGAGCCCAGGCATGGCTGAGATGACTGTGAGGACCCCATGGCCCTGCTATCCTTCCAGTAGCATCCTCTGCCCATGCTCTTTCCTTTCTCTCTCTCTTTTTTTTTTTTAACCCTCTTAGTCATCTACTTAATTATAAAATTAAGGAAAATTTAACCCAGCAAATACTGGTGAGACTGCTAGCAGGCAAAGCGGCTTCCCAGGCCACACACAGAGACGAACACAAGAGTACACCTAGGAACCATTTCTAAGCATGTTCATCCATAAAATATTCCTCTCTTTGCTGTGTAAGCAGAAAGCTTTCAGTAGCAGATGTATCTTTTTAATGGCTTTTGCCCCTGAACTTTCCTCCACTTGCATTAATCAGTTATCATCCCTTCCACAATGGTCTAAAGTCTAAACTTGAAACTGGGTTCCAAATTTAATGCACATACAGTGGAATACTAGCCCCAGGGTTTATGACTGGATCTAAGAAAATGGAAGCACATGAGAGGGAAAAATAAGAAAAGATCTTGGCACGTAAGCCTTCCTTACTGTCCTGCAATGATTAACAAAAACAAAGTTGGAGGGAGGGAAAGAACCATATGAAATTGATATTCAATTTAAAGCCTACTAAGGATTTGTTTAAGGAGCTCTCGTGGTGTAGTGGGTAAGGCATTTATCCGTAAAGATTCACAGCCCCGGAAAGCCAGTGTGGGACACTATGAGTCAGAATCGACTTGCCGGCAGTGAGTTTGTTTTGGTTTAGAAGCATTTGTTTAAGGAACTCTGGTGGCGCATAGCAGGTAAGGCATTTGGCTGCTAACCAGAAGATCAGTGGTTCAAACCCACCAGCTGCTCTGTGGAATGAAGACGGGGCAATCTACTTCCATAAATGTTTACAGCCTCAGAAACCCAATGGGGGTTGCTATGAGTCGAAATTGACCCGATGGTAGTGAGTTTGGTTTGGTTTTTGAAGCCTTTGTTTAAGTAGCTCTGATAGCAAAGTGTCTAAGACATTTGCCTGTCAACCAGAAGGTGGGAGGTTCAAACCCACTAGTTGCTGTATGGAAAGAAGATGGGGCAATCTACTTCCATGACGATTTACCACCTTGAAAAGCCAAGGGTGTGGCTATGAGTCAGGATTGACTTGATGGCAGTGACTTTGGTTTGGGTTTAGTTTAAGACTTTCTTTACCTTTTTTTTTCAATCACTGAAAAAGGAATATATGTAATGGTTTTTAAAAATGCCAACATTTCAAGAGGGGATTCAGTAAAAAGCAAGCCTTCTGCTCATGTAATAATCACTATTACCAGGTTTTTGGTTCTTCTTTGGAAATTTTCTATGCAAAGGGGTAGTTCTGTGACACTCGACCACAGCAACCGCAGACATGTTTATGTGTATATATCTCTTTCAACTTAATACAAGTCAGAGCAGACCATAGACGTTGTCTTGTATCTTGCTTTTTGTGTTTAATATACCTTTTTCACATCAACACATGTTGATCTGCCTCTTTGATTTTAGCGTGTGTCTCACTGCCCTTGGCTTCACTGCCTGACCCTGCGTCTCTGTTAGAGAGAAGTTCGGGGACAGATGAAATGTGTACTTCCTAAAGTCAGTGTGGGAACTGCTTCTGCTACTACAAGCCAAAGGAGAATTGTCGTAGCTGCATGCTACATGGAGATGCTGAAGATCTGAAACCATTCCAGGTGTTTTCCTCCGATGGATATGCAGCCCACCATGTGTGCCCTTGACCCCGTTCCCTTTTTCTGCTCTGTTACTGCCTCTATTTTAATATTTGACTACCTCTCTATCCTGAAACATAGCAGTAGGCACCCAACAAGGAGTAGCTCTGTATATGGTGCTAATTGTCATTTGGAAAGCCTGTGAGGACAAGCTGCTAGTAGAGCCATAGACTTTCTCAGCGACAGATCGCTGAGAGCCAGGTACGGCTTAGAAGATTCCAAGGGCTGCCCTGCCCTTTGGCAACAGCATGTTAACAGAGAGCAGCTCTGTTTTTGCTGAGGTTGCTGCTTTTTCCTCCTGCCTAACAGCCCATACTGCCATGTGGATCTGTGTGATTCCCTGAATCTGATTCTGCGTTGGCATAGGACATAAGGTTTCATGGAGATAATATTCTATCTGATAGCACTATTCAAGCTCTCAAAGACACACATTTCTGTTGCGAATATACAGGGCAATACATACACCAATCCTACCATTTCTGCGTGTATAATTTGCTGATATCGATTCCATTCTTAGTTGTGCAACCATTCTCACCCTCCTTCTTTGAGTTGTTCCTCTGCCATTAACATGAACTCAATACTCCCTAAGGGTCTTTTCTAATCTTTCAAGTTTCTGTTTTCAATTTGATCCCAAATAGATTTTAAAAGAGTTACTAATGCCCAAGGCAGACATTCTCTACTAGTTAAGTTAAACTACTGTTTGGTTTTAGGAAGACTTCACAGGCGATTTTTGGTTTAAGGTTTAAAGATTGTCTCAAAGCAATAGTTTCAGGGTTTCATCCAGCCCCCAGAAGTCTGGAGTCCATGAGAATTTTAAATTCTGTTCTTTATTTTCTCCCTTTTGGTCAGGATTCTTCTATAGAATCTTTGATCAAAACGTTCAGTCACAGTAGCCAGGCACCCTTTGGTTCTTCTGGTCTCATGGCAGAGGATACAGTTGTTCATGGGGGCAATTAGATACACATTTTAAAGATGCTTGAATTTGAAATTCTGTGACAAATTGGATATAGAGGAGTGCTTAAAGAAAATTGAGGCTTGGAGTTTCATTTGCAGTCAAGTCATTTGGACCTGAGGAAGAATATCTAGGCTTCATAGTAAGATTGCTTCCAAATTCTATTATCAGAATTCTTGAAATTAGAAAGGCTACTCTGTAGCCGTTGTTGTGGAAACTTCACAAGACACAGGAGAGTTGTTACAAGCTGGCAGGAATTTGCCTGTTACCCATAGGACTGGTGATGGAGAAATCAGGCTGTACTTTGAGTAGTGCTCATGGGTCACAGTGAACTGAAAGCAACAGGAAAGGTGATAGATACTGTGGAGGATGGAGACCCCTTGCAAAGGTTGTGCCAATCTTTGCGTCATCGATGGGTTTTGCAGAAAAGTAGCCATGTTACCCACTGGCAGCTTTGTAATCGTTATGTTATTTTTATATAAAGAGGGAAAATTAGCAACAAGCAAACTGGCATCAGGGACTTCTCAAAAAAAAAAAAAAAGAAGAAAGAAATGAAATCCCTAGGGCATAGCTCTGGTAGCATAGTGGCTAAGACACTTGCCTGCTAACCAGATGGCTGGCGGTTCAAACCCACCAGCCACTCCTCGGAAGGAAGGTTGGGCAATCCTACTTCCGTAGTGATAACTGCTTGGGAAACCCAAGTAGGGGTCGCTATGAGTCGGGGCCGACTCGACGGCACAGAACAACAACAGGGCATAGGCTGAGACATCCTTATTCATACTTACATTTGCAACTCCATGTGCCTTAGACAGAGGAGCTCTGGTGGTGCAGTGCTTGAGGCATTTGACTACTAACCAGAAGGTTAGTGGTTCAAACCCACCAGACCCTCTGCGGAAGGAAGATAGGGCAATCTACTTCCATGAAGATTTACCGCCTCAGAAACCCAGTGGGGGTCTCTATGAGTCAGAATTGACTTGATGACAATGAATTTGGTTTTTTGGTTTGGTGCCTTATACATATCATGAAAACTCTTATTCATAGTGATGATTATGGAATATTAACACAATATTGAACAATGTTCACTATAATATATGTAGGGTCACAATGAGTCAGACTCGACTTGGCAGCAGTGGGATATTACAGTGTGGCTGAGAAGCAGAGAGATGGATTTTAAGCAATTTTGTTTTAATTATTAAAAATGCCCTCAAATCGCAAAGTCTTGGTCCTTGTGGGATTAATGTTTAGCTTTCTGGGAAACTTCCATCCAGAATGATTCATTCGGAGAGCCGGGCAGGTTTCACTGGATGGTAATTACTTCCACACATCTGTAACAAGTCAAATATGTTCTCTCATTCAGAGCTGGGTCCTTACTTCTGTTACTTATCATAGTCTGTGATTGGTATAATAATCATAGCAGAGAGTCATTTATTATGTGGGATCTATTAACATTTGATTCCTCATTAAGAATATTGCCAAAGCTGCACTTTCATTCTTTCTGCTGACAGCTAGTTTTCACAGTGCTTCTTGATTTAGTTTTATGGTGAAAGTTCTAGAAATAAGTGTTTTAATTTAAAGTTGACTCACTATAACAGATTTTACCAATCGTTGGAAAAAGAGCACTGTGAGTCCCGGATAGGGAAAGGTTTGCGGGTGTCTGCTGCGGATGATTCGCACCACGTGCTGAGGAAGGTTGCACAGTGACCCCCTACGTGCCGCCCTTGTCAGGGTCATCTGAGCATCTGACGAGGTGCTGAGAGTCCCAGTCGTGTCCAGGAAGAGTGTGAAGGGCTGACAAGGGACCTGGACTTCCTGGAGTACCCTGGTTTTCCGGTCTGGCCTGCTGCCCGCCCTCCTGATCCCTTCTTAGACTCCATTCACACTAACTTCCAGCAGTTTCCCAAATAATCGTCATGCCTTCACACCTCCATGTTCATGCTCTCCCTTCTGCTAGAAACCCCCACGCTCCCTATTACCAGGCGAACTGCACAGGTCATCCTCTGCACACTCTAGCATCCTCTAGCATACTCCCGGAAGGTGCTGCCCCAGGGCTCTGGGCATCTTACAGACCATCAACAGTTCTCTCTTAGAGACTGAATTTCTCAATCAATTCATTTCAAGCCATTGTCAGAGATTTTTAAAATATCACCCCTGCCCTCAAGGAGCTTACTTTGAATTGAGTATATTCTTCTGAAGAAACAGAACAATTCCAAAGTGCGACTGGGCAAAATGACATAGTGATAATAACTGATAATAAAAATAAATAAAGTGACTGTTGAGTTGATTCTGACTCATGGCAGCCCCATGTGTGTCAGAGTGAAACTGCACCATAAGGTTTTCAGTGGCTGACTTTTCAAAAGTAGATTATCATGCCCTTCTTCCAAGGTGCCTCTGAGTGTACTTGAACCACCAAACTTTGAGTTAGCAGGTGAGTGTGTTAACTGTACCACCCAGGAACTCCAGCCGATATTTACTAGTACTTAGTATGTTCTCAGGAGCTCTGGTAGCATAGTGCCTAACGCACTTACTTGACTGCTAACCAGAAGTCTGGCGGTTCCAACTCACCAGCCGCTCCTGGGAAGGAAGATGGGGCAATCTACTTCCGTAGTGATACTGCCTCGGAAACCCAAGGAGGGGTTGCTATGAGTCGGGTCCGACTCGAAGGCACATAACAACAAGTACGTTCTCAGCATTTTTCTAAGACACGCACACACGCACACTGCTTAAGTCCTCATAACCAACAGTATGAGGAAGGTGTTTTTAGCTCCATTTTACAGATGAGAAAGTTGAGACACTGGCAGGGTGAGTGATTTGACCACACTTGGATGAGAGAGCAGGCCCTTGAACCCAGGCTGCCAGAGGCTGTTCTCTTAACCATTATGTTGTACTTCCTCTCAGTGGTTACCAAAGGAAAAGTGACTTTCTCCTAATCACTGAGAGGAGAACAGTGTAGTCCTAGAGTGGCTCAGGATGAGCCAGGATGGCTTCCTGGGGGAGGAGAGTTCTGGGTCTGATCATTCAGAAATAGCAGACCTTGGCATGCAGTCTCGGTGGATGCACTAACCTGAACCAAAGCAAGGGCTGGGCAGAAAACAGGTGGGAAGTCAATTGATTGGCCAGGTGCATTTGTCTCAACCTTTTGGAGGTAAGAAAAATGGCCCAGTTTTGAAATTCGTACGTAAAGTCGAATGGTTATGCTGCTTTTTACAGTGCAGCATGGAGAAAATGACAGGCTGTTAAAACTCTAATTACAGTGATTATTGAATAGATTTTCTATTTCAAATAAAAAAATGCATCAGCAACTGACTTTTGAAGGTAATCTATTCAGAGTTACGTCCTATTAATATTCCTATTTATTGACCAACGCAGGACAAAGCATGGTTACGTAATATCTCAGAAAGAGATCGTAGTGTCCGCATTCGACTTTCTGGGACCTAAATGCCTGGGAAAATATAGGCAGAGAGACTGCTGCTACCATACCCCAACCTCGTCTACTCCCCAAATCATAACCATGCAATTAGAATAATAGCAAAACCCAACCAAGCCAGATGTTGACACTATAGATATGCACCATAAGTGTGTGTGTGTGTGTGTGTGTGTGTATCCACGTGCGTGTGCAGAGAGAGGGAGAAGGATTGAACAGATTGAATGTGGAGGCATTTCAACAACAAAAAAAGCTATTTGATGCTGTATGAAAATGAAGGGCACCCCTGGAATGTCTTCAGAACCTCACGAGCAGCATCCCGGTTCTGTGAATGTGGTGCTTTAGTCCTATACCCAGTCCCATGTGTAATACTTGATTCTTTTTGAACTTGCTTCCAATGCAGTTTAATCCTGTTTCTGAAAGTGTCCATCGCCTTAATTTCTTTTATAAATATGAATTCTTCTCCTACTGGGTAAAGCCAGCTAATGTCCTTTTTCCCTTTATTATTTCTTACAAAGCAAAAAGTAAGTAAGGGGGGAAAAGTGACTTGCACTTCCGTTTTTCCCACGTGTAAACAGTGGGAGCAAAGAGTCTCTTTTTGGGATCTGGAATCTTGATTTGTGGATCCTGTGGGATCAGCACCTTGATTAGCTGTGAGCCGAGCCATTGGACTGCCTTAACTTGATGCTGTGCGCTGAGCCACTGGACTGCCTTAACTTGATGCTCAGTAAATTAATTCCATTTTATTAATGTGACTAAAAACTAGATTTCATATCAATATAAACACTCATTAAACTGCAAATACCAAGTCATGCAAGCTGTTGAAAACGACTGCGTTTTATTTATAGATGGATTCTGATAAGAATAGCATGAAAAGCATCTTAGTAGAGAAATGTTAGCGTGATTAATGTGCATTTGTTTGCATTTTTAATATTTCACTCATATATCAGATTAGTATTTGTGCATACTGTCAGACTTTATTCTGTTCTTGTCAAAACACTTATTACTGCTGACAGGTATAACATACCCACATTAATCCTTAATTCCTTGATTCAATTTTCTAATTGCTTTCTTGGCATGCGATGGTGGCCATTTAGTCTTATGTGATGTATTCATCATGTGGTATAATGTTCTTTAAAAATTAGATGTGCCACTTAAAGTGCCTGAACGGGGGTGTGTGGGGGGGAATTACATACACACACACACTAAGCATTGGAAATCTCAAACTTCACTGTACTTAGATGAAGTATTAGACATTGGTATGTTACACATTCTGGAAGTTGCCCATATTTTATAGTCACAGAATGTTAAAACAGAAAAGGACCCTAGAAATTACCCAACCTATTCATTCATTTTCCCTTTGGTGAAACTGACCAAGTGCCATACCCCGGATCACAAAACTACATTATAGCAGAGCTAGTACTAGAACTCTGGTACTGAGCCCTGGTCAGATATGGGGCAAATATGAGTCCATAATTTTTATAACTCATAGCCCGAGTCTGTTTCTACTATTTATAGTTAAACAGAGAAGAGATTATCCATGGCTTCTTAAACTATGTTTTGCTACTGTTGTTGTTAGCAGTTTTTTTAGCTGATTCTAGAATCAGAATCAGCTCTGAGTTCTGATCCTGGATCTGCCCCCTCACTACCTGTATTACCCTAGAATGTTACCTGACCTCTCTGAACTTCACTTTCTGCATCTGTATAAAATGGGAAAGTACCAGTGTCCTCCTCATAGAGTTGCTATGTAGATAACACACAGTGATCCATACAGAAGGCTCAGCACAGCACTTGCCACATAGTAAATACTCAACAATATTGTTTTTTTGTTGTTTGTGCCATCAAGTCGTCTCTGACTCATAGTGACCTTATGTCCAACAGAATGAACACTGCCCAGTCCTGTGCTAGCCTCACAATCCCTACTATACCTGAGCCCATTGCTGCGGCCACGTGTCAATCCATCTTGTTGAGGGCCTTCCCCTCCTTCATTGACCCTCCACTTTACCAAGCATGATATCCTTCCCCAGAGAATGGTCCCTTCTGACCACATAACCAAAGTAGGTGAGATGAAGTCTGGCCATTCTGACTTCTAAGAAGCATTCCAGCCACTTTTCTTCTAGGACAGACTTGTTAGTTCTTTTAGCAGTCCATGCCACTTTCAGCATTCTTCGCCACCACTGGTAAACAGAAAGATGTTCACTTGTGTCCTATTGACTATGCAAAGGCATTTGATTGTGTGGATCATAACAACAATATACAATATTATTATTTTTCCTTTATGAATGTTGATTTATTATGTTTTATTATCCTTTTATTATATTTTTCCTTGATATTCATCTTTTTGATAGAAACTGAGTCATGCCTTACCACTTATCTCACTGTGTGCCCCTATGACATCTCACTTACTCATTCACCAGCCATATGCAGTGCACTTTGGTAGATGCCTTAGATAAGACAGACCAGGATCCAACATGATGCCTGTCTTAGTGGAGCATCAGCCCAATGGGGGGCATAATAAACATCAAGACTTTGAAATGCTTGGGGATCTCAGAGAGGAGAAGTGCATACGGAGCTAGAGAGACAAGTAAGAATACAGATCAGCCCTCATGTAGCATGTTCCAGTGGGGAGATCGGACATTTACCCAACTGTCATGTAATGTAGAAAATGAAAAACTCTAAGAGGTACAGTTACACAACTAAAGAGGGGGGTATTAAATACTTCCATTCAAGGAAGACTTCATGGAGGTGGTGACATGAAAGTTGTCTTTGAGGGATACATAAGATTAGCAAAGTTAGAGACCTGAGGGAAGGATCTCTTTGACAGTGAGAAGATTATGGGTAAAAAGATACAATTCTGGAACTCCTAGAAGATACAGATTCTGGAACCCTTGGATATAGTTGTTAGGCAGTAAAAAGTTACATTGAGGAAACATGGGACTGGTAAAGACTAAGAGGAGATAAAGTTTGGTAGTTGGGTTGACACATGAGCCTGGCATCCTTCAGGAGAATTTTGGATCAAATATATGTTCAAAAATATTTGAAATTAAAATATTTGAAAATCATTGAAATGTAATGTCTTTCAAGGAGCTCTGGTAGCATAGTGCCTAAGGCACTAACTAAGACTAACTAGAAGGCTGGCAGTTCAAACCCACTGGCCACTCCTTGGAAGGAAGGTTGGGCAATCTACTTCTGTAATGATACCACCTCGGAAACCCAAGGAGGGGTCACTATGAGTCAGGTCCAACTCCACGGCACATAACAACAACAACAACGTCCTTCATGAAGGTATATACCCTCCAGTTTACTACAGTGTCCACCACGCTCTGTTATCCTACTCCAGTAGGTAATCCAGTCTTCTTCCCTGTCAGAGGCAGCATAGCACAATGGGTAAGCATACAATCTCGGGAAATTGCCTGGATTGATGCAAATTCTGGATTTGTCAACTATTAGGTTCATAGCCTTATTTAAATTACTTAATCACTCTGATCTCATTTCTTCATCTGCAAAATGGGTATGATAGTCACTTAGTCCCTTTGTCATGGAGTTGTATGGATTCAACCCACGTAAGTATCTAGCACAGCACCAGGCACATCAAACCAAACCAAATCCACAGCCACCAGTCCATTCTGACTCATAGCAACCCTACAGAACAGAGCAATACAGAAGCAGATGCCTCATCTTTCTCCGACAGGGCAGCTGGTGGGTTCTAACCACTGACCTTTTGGTTAGCAGCTGAGTGCTTTAACCACTACACCACCAGAGATCCTTACCAGGCACATAGCACTGAATAAATACATGTTAATATTATTATTAAATTACTCACCTGGGTCTTAAAGGAGTTTGCATTTTCAGCTCTATTTTGGGACCACTGGAAGTTTTTAAGAAAGTAAGGAATACTTTTTTACCTTTCAGATCTATTGAACTGAACCCTGCTTATATTGTGTGGTAATTAAGGCTGCAAGTGTGAGTGGCTTGGCAGCTGGTTGTAGTTTTTACCCATAATGAGACTGGAATAATCGCCATGGTAGAATCTGCTGTAAGCAGTTAACCAGTCGAAGGAGAGCTGCCTTTGGGGTGTGGGCTGCTTCCAGTATATATGGAGAAGCTTTGAGAAAGGGCTCTAGCTTTTGGCACATTTTGGGTCCTGCCTTTGGCCAGTCTTCATCTCTAGCTCCTGGACTTGAACCAGTGGCCTGCTGTGTTGCCTGCTGATCTTGGAGTTATGCCACTTTACCTGTCAATCTTGGATTCATCAGCCTCAGTAGCCAGCAGCTGCATGAGGCAGGAGAAGCCTCTAGCTCGCTCCAGTGGGCCTGGAACAAGAGCCCAAGGTCAAGGAGCCTGCACCTAACCCCGAGAGCTGGCACTCTGAATTTGAACTTTGAGTCTCCTAAGCAGTGAGAGAATAAATTCCTGTTTGTTAATCCACCCATTCCTGGTATCTATTATAGCAGCACTAGAGAACTAAGACGTATTGTAGTGAGTAATAGAAGGGTAGCTGATTGTTCTGTTAAATCCTCAGCTGCTGGGGTTAGGATTTTTAGTGATAAGTCTCAGTGTGGTTTCTAGAAGCAAATCATTCATTCCTGCACTAACTCACACTTGCGAAGGTACGTGGAAGAGGAAACAGCCAACTTTGCCCATTACTGAGTGGCCAGTGACTCTTGGGACAGCAGATTCCCAGGAGAGACCCTGGGCTTCAATGGCTGGCCTCACCTTCAGAACGTGTCACTAAGAGCTTCACGTAGTCTTGAAAACTCCTTATGATTCCAGAAGTTTCTCTGGTAAATTGTTCATTTTTAATGGCTGAAAAATGGAAAGTCTTGTCTGCACTTTAACATAGAATTTTTGGCCCTCAAAATGAGAACTTAAAGATAAGAGTTTAGAAAATACTAGGGTGAACAAAATAACTCTTTCGTAACAGCGCTATGAGCTTCATAGACAAGGATGGCTAATTGTGTAATTGTCAGCGCTGCTTCCTGGCCAGGTCTAACACCCGCTTCCTATGGAACAACAAACATTCAATGCCGAGAAGGGAACCACAGTTGCTGAGTGCCGTGGGCAGACAAACCCAGACCTTATCTCTTTCACAGGCAGCCATGGAAAATGCATGATGAATTGTACCGCTCACTGAGCATGTTATGTCATTATGAAATGGTTCTGATTCATGGTTATGTGTTTAATGCTAAACAACTGACAAACCTCAGGTAGCAGAAATTTTATCATTTGTAAGGCTTTTAGTTTTCTGTTGCAAAATTCAAGTGCTATGAAGTGGCTTGTTTCTCTTTTTTATTTCAAAACCCATATTGAAACTGAGATTTGCCCCAAAACTCTTTGGAAATAATTTTGAAAATTTTGTGAATTCCTGCCAGAAGTGTCAAAGAGCTGTGTCAAGTCACTAATATTTTAAATATATAAACAATTCATATTTTTTTGCTAATATCCTTTTATGAAAATTCTTATAGCTAAATTAGGCAAAGTTGTCATTCAATTTGATTTTAAAATAGAAGTATCATAATCGCCTTTTCTATGGCTTATCAATGTAAGTCATAAAATTTTACTGTTCTAATTTTGACAATTAAGTTTTTTAATGAGGTTTTGGATACTCTGAAGAATACCAGTTAGTGCATTGGGAGCTGGAAAACAACGCCATAAAGAAAACCTTGCCCCACAGTATTAACTGCTTCCTTCGTGGATGGATATTTCTAAAATAGAGCCATCAGGGAACCCTGAATTGGTTTTCCTTTCTGTTCATATAAGCCTTGAATTGCTTTTATTTTCTGTCCCTATGTTTTAATCAATTGACCTTTACCTGCACTTTGCATTTATTAAATTAAAATAATTTTTAGTAGCTTAGAAATACAACGTTCATAGTATTTTCCTTTTGGCCTTGGAATATGACAAGCCCATTCTCTAAATATTTACATCATTGGAGAATATCCATGGACTAATGCTGATTTTGACTTAAAATTCTCAAAGAATTAAGTCTTAAATTAAGTGTAGCTTTACCATGTGAAACCATGGATCATAGAACTCTATCCAAGTATCACAGCACGGCTCACAGCATTTTCTTGGGGTATTTTTACACCCTGAGCTTCTGCCACCATGACCACTTTCACCTTTATATTGAAAACTTCCAAAATGTGTCTGTGTGGGGATAATTTTAAAACCTGAGATTTATGTCGCTATAAAGAAGAAATCCTTTATAACCACATAAAATGATTGTCACCAGAAATTTCAGTCTAATTTTTACATGAAAGGGGATATATTTTATCTTTAATGCCTCGTTAAACTTTCTGAAAACTGTAATATTCTAAAACTATTCTAGGTGAATCACTACATATGTCTGTATATCTTCTGAAAAGTTCAAATAGTAGTAGTGAAAAAGACTAAAAAAATCATTTCTTCTAATAATGAAAGCAGCAGTGTTTGTTTTCTTCCGTTAAGTTGGCCTTCCCATGGAGATGTTCCTTTGCTATTTCTGCCACATCTCACTTGTCACTCTTTGAGTGATACAGCCAAAATCACCTTCGTAGGCTAAGATGATATTCTCACTATTTTAAAGATGATAATGTCTTTGAAGACAAATCTCTGTGCCTTTGTGAGCATATGCACACACGTGTGTCTTTGTATGCATGTTTATGTGTGTGTGTTAGTGCATGTTTTTATTGTTTGCACACATATCATACACCAGATTGTGTGTGTGGTGGTTAACAGCATAGACTCTGAAACCAGCCTGCCCAAGGTTAAATCTTCACCTGCCACTTCTTCGTAGGTGAATTTGAGTAAATTGTTTCACCTCTTACTTCTGTGTTCTCATCTTTTGGGGTTGTTCTAATATTTAAATAAGTTAATATACATAAAGCACTTTGAACAATAAGCAATCCATAGTAAGTATTTATGAAATAGTTGCTGTTACTATTATTAATGGAGCTCTGGTGTCATAGTGGTTGAGATATTCAGCTGCTATCCAAAAGGTCAGTTGTTCTAACCCACCAGCTGCTCCACAGGAGAAAGATGAGGCAGTCTGCTTCCATAAGGATTTACAGCCTTAGAAACCGTATGGGGCAGTTCTGTTCTGTCCTTTAGGGTTACTATGAGTCTGAATCGACTCAATGGCAGTGGGTTTAGTTTTGGTTTTTATTACAATTACCATCATCGTCATTTTATTCCTAAAGGCATATTATTTATTGTGTTTCAGTGGATTGTTATTAAATATGTATTTCATTATCTAGGCAAAGTTCCATAAGTTTGTGGTTCAAAAACTGCACGTCCAATATCAGGCAATGCATCCATTCATGCAAATGTGGGCCTATTGCACCTGTCCTCTATGCCAGGAGATGGTGTTAAAATGACACCTGTAGGCGTGTCCCATCACTAGGAACGCACCAGCTAGCTGACTGAAACATAGATAAGGTGAAAGTTAAATTGCAGCAGCATCTTAAATATACAAACATCAAACACGTTTTCTTTTTCAGGGAGCACCCAAGCCGATAGCCATTGAACCATGTGCTGGGAACAGAGCTGCTGTACTGACGGTGTTTCTCTGTCTCCCACGGGGATCGTCGGGCGCCCCACCGCCGGGGCAGTCAGGTACGATGAACGCCAGAGGCTGCCAGCAATTAAGCAAACAGTAAAGACCTTCACACGGTTCTAATTTAGAGCACGGTAAAATTTTATTAGAACACAAACCTTTACTTAAATATCTTGATATGTACATTGCCATAAAAGCAAGCTAGCTGGTATTTTTCTCATAAACACATATTGAGTTGTGTATCTGTGTGTATGTATAGACTAGAGTAATATGCACATGTGTGTATATTCATATACAGACACTCCAATGCATTGTTATAACGACAATGAGAAATTTCACAAGCAGGACAAACAAGGGCTTGTCTCTCTGACCAGCTTCTTTTCTTTCAGTATGCAAGTCCTAGGGATGCTAAATTATAAATATAATCAGAAGTTGGCTTTGTGACTGTGGAACCAAGCTAAAGGGAATTACTTGTGTGTTTTGAATGTTAGTGGCATTGGAGGAGGGTAGCTGGAGGCAGGTATCTCAACATACTCAGTATAGGTTCTTGCTTCCAGACAAGATGGTTCATAGGCCAGGGCACCCTCCCCTCCGATGGGCACAGCCAGCCTTTGCCTTTGATTTTTCATGTTCTATGTTGAGAACATGATGTGAATTTTGGTGTAATGGTAAGTATCCTCTTAGAAGTCTTCTGATTCTGTGATAGTGTCTGCATTGTAAACATGCTCAGTGCTGAATGTGGCCTGTGCTTCAATCCTTGCACTTAAATCTCTTTCACATGTCTGTTCCTTCTACTTACATTTTCTCATTTTTCTTCTCCTCATTGTTTTCTCTTTCCAAGTCTTCATGGAAGGGATGCTTTTGAGGGCAAGGGTGATTTCAAATCTGTTTTTTTCTTCAGTTCCTCTTAAGCATAAAATAAAGTACTAGAGATCGGGCAGTTTACCAAGAACAAGACATGAAGATGAAGTCACCACCTGCTTATTTAATCTTTATTTGGTTCCCTAGTTGGCTTTGACCTTGCTCCTCACTCTCCTGGTTTGTGTTCATCCAGACACAAAAATGGAAGACCCACGACTTTATACCTTATAAGCTAAGAAATTTGCTTAAGAGATTTTT